>NC_089793.1:3560323-3655323 GCF_040412425.1 Macrobrachium rosenbergii | reverse complement strand
ATATACATACCTACATACACACACATCTGAAGTGTATTTGTAACGATATTCCAGTGTACTTATGGTAATGAAAATAATGAAATATATAAATTTATAACTGGGACATCCGCAGTCGTCATCACATGACATGACCATTCTTCCAAACACGGGTACCCATGTCTTTGAAACGATTTGGTGTCGGAGAATTCTGAAGTGACGGTTAGGCTTGTCGCCATATTGGACACCGTCAGATGTCATCATTATAAATGTCATTGCTGGTTTCATTGAAATGACGTTATTAATTCTTGGTATTTTCATCATTAACATTTTGATATTTCTGTGTTCTCTGGAATCTAGTGTATCTTATTTTTCATCAAAGCTTTTTTCCGCGTCTATGTGTTGCGATGCCTGTTTCTCAGTAAATCAGTTGTTGGTGTAAATTGTAGGCTTGTTATGGGGAAGTAGATCGGTAACTTGTACAGCTGGCATTTGTTTGTATATTGTTAATTGATGGATATACTTATAGTGAAAATGAACAATATTAGCATTTCCGTATGATATGTTAATTTCTGATAATTCTTGGTAAAAAAAATCTATTGATATTCATATATTCTTTTGCTTTATTTGTATTTCTCCATTGATATTCTTGATTTTCTTACTCATCCATCTTCCTACGTTGTATTCTTAAGAACCCCCGCAAAGGGGTGATGCCGTCAGCGCACCTCACGTGGTATACTGCAGGCATTAGTTGAGGTTCTTTGCGGCGTTCCTTCGGCCCTTAGCTGCAACCCCTTACATTCCTTTGACTGTACCTCCGTTCTCATTGTCTTTCTTCCGTCTTACTTTCAGTTTCTGTTTCAGCGCTGCATGACCTCATAGGTCCCAGCGCTTGGCCTTTGACCTAAATACTTATATTCCATTCCATTCTTAGAGCAAAGAATGGAATCAAAACACATCGTCCATACATAAGAAATTTAGGACTGTATGACATGTCTAAGAAATATCCCCGTAGCTAAATAGACGTGGAGCACCGTCAGCAGAGTCCTCAGCGCTGAGGTCAGCACAGGACGTGCTGCCCCCGGGAGACGTTGGCGCTGACGTCAGCGTGGTCAGCGTGGCATTCGTCATCCGGTTGTCAGCTATTGATCGGTCGTGGTGTGGTTTTGTTAGGTTTTGCGTTAAATTTCCAGTGGTTAATTTTTTTTTTAACATCTTCGATGGGTTGGGCATTAGTATGAGAGTCGTTCTCTCTCTCTCTCTCTCTCCCTCTCTCTCTCTCTCTCTCTCTCTCTCTCTCTCTCAATATGCGATCAACCAGCGTAAAGCAGAAATAAAGATTTCAATTTCAGTTTGAACTCTCTCTCTTCCTTATGTGAATAACCAGTGTAAATCGGAAATTAAGGATGAATGTGAACTCTCTCTCTCGTCTGTGAATAACCAGTGTAAGTCGGAAATCAAGTTTGAATGTGAATCTCTCTCTCTCTCTCTCTCTCTCTCTCTCTCTCTCTCTCTCTCTCTCTCTCTCTCTCTTCCTTATGTGAATAACCAGTGTAAATCAGAAATCAAGTTTGAATGTGAATCTCTCTCTCTCCCGTATGTGAATAACCAGTGTAAATTGGAAATCGAGTTTGAATGTGAATCTCTCTCTCTCTCTCGGGCAGGAATACGTTTTTTCGTAGTAATTCACTCTCTCTCTCGTATGTGAATAACCAGTGTAAATCAGAAATCAAGTTTGAATGTGAATCTCTCTCTCTCTCTCTCTCTCTCTCTCTCCAGATTACATTAAATATCTGCTATTTCCTTTGGCGTAATTTTTGCCAAATAGAGGCATTTTGCTCCGCTGACATTTTTAATTTATGACCTGGAGAGGACCCTGTTCTTTAATAAACATTTTATATTCTCACTATCTTCACTTAACCCCTCCCAACCCCACCCGCCTATCCACTTGTATACTTTTGATAACATCTCCTCGGCTGTTTCTTTTATTATGCAGTATTATTTTTTTCCAACCCAAAGTCTTTCAAACTGCCCTATTCATCTGCTTTTTGTATTTCTTGCACAAATGACATCACCAACATCCTTCCAATCCGGTTGGCCAGAGACACTGCAGCCAATCGGTCTTTTATCCTAATACGAGGAATCAAAAACGAAGCCACTTTCACTTCGTTCGAACATCAGCGCCATGACGTCACTATGGCATGGTGATGCATATAATGCCGAGTAGGCCCGTTTCTGACGGCGCCAGTAAAGTTTTCGTTTATAACTATGTATTTCTTGCCTTTAGCGTCATTTCATTTCGTTAAAATCGAACATTATTCACTGCCCTTTTAATAAATGTGTATATTTGAGTTGACGCTAATGTAACAAAAAAAAAAAAAAAGGGCCTGTTGGGTGGGATCGCCGTGCTTGATTGCCGGGAAGGGAAAGTTTAAGGAAAATTTTGACTGAATCTCCTCAGTAAAAGCGCAATTCAACATTTCACCCAAATCTTCATTAATGAATAATAGTACTATAGTCCATAGTAGCGTCACACCGTATTGATTAAATGTATAAAACAATAAAAAAAAACTGCACTGCAATGTTAATAATACCACTTACCTTAAATCTACGTAAGGATATGCTTAAACATATCCATTTCCGCTTAACGAGTATCTCAAACGATGAATCAGCGATGCTGAACGACGAAGATGATGATAATGATAACGGTGATATTCATCACAGACGCACTGATGCTTTTCGTGCCTTTGATTTTGCAACACGGACACACCGCCCAGTTGGCACAATGCAGTTATCTTACACTTAAACACGAAGACACACGTCACTCAGATGTTTAAGAATTGAGAACTATACCGCTTCATTTATTACGAAGACGCACAACAGACAGATGTTTAAGAATTGAGAACTATGCCGCTTCACTCTAACTTATTTGGACCCGGTGTGTCATGTTCTTCACCCTCTTCGGCGGCGCTGAAGTCGCCCCAAACGTTTTGGAGGAGGAGGAGGAGGAGGGAGGGAGGGGGTCGCCAAACATTTTGTATTGAGGAAGAGGAGGAGGAGGAGGAGGCCGCCAAACGTTTTGTATTGAGGAGGGAGGGAGGGCGGGGGGAGGAGGAGGAGGAGGAGGAGGAAGAGGAGGGAGGGAGGGAGGGAAGAGGACGAGGACGGCCTCGATCCTGACTGGGGTTCACCAGAGATCCAACTTCGTAAAGAGTCAAAGAAATACGTAAATTGACTCTTGAAGAGTTCTGGTTGCTTTTCGATATTTTTGTGTGAACAAGGACGATGAAGGTGTCGAAGGGATTGGTATAAAACTCACGAAGTAGAAGAGACAAAATGGATACTGAACAGTTTTTGCTTGACGTGATAAAGTTATAAATGAAAACTTTAAAGGCCTGGTGGGTATTACGGTTTCCCAGGCTGTAGAGACGTCATGACGCTGACGTTCGGACGAAGTGAAAGTGGCTTCGTTCTTGATTCCGTGTATTGGGATAAAGGACCCCGGGACTGGTTGCATTGTCTCTGGCAAACCGGATCGGAAGGATGCTGGTGATGTCATTTGTGCAAAACTGAAATTTGGTGTTCGAGATTTGACTGGTTTCCTGGAAATGCTCAAGAGTAAAGTGATCATGAGTTAGTAAGGAAAAGTCAGTGGTATACGAGAAACCAGTTTTGCATTTGGCATGGCTAAAGGATTATGCTATCATATTTCTTTCATGAAAACTAGGCAGAAAAAGATACGCCTCGGTTGTTGGCGAGATTCGTTTGAGAGTCGACTGTTCAAGAGGACAGATTTGTCAGTCATTGAACAGGAGAAGGAATTTCCAAGTCTGCCGATGACACAAGGAAACAAACATAGAGAAGAATAGCAACGATGAAGATACAAGTAATACCACAGCAAAATCAGGAAAATTAAGCTTGAGGGTAGTGAAAGTATCCAAAGGTGTAAAGAAAAGGAATCGAATAAAGAAGAGGAAGACATTTTGATAGTAGAGCTAATTGAGAAGTGGTTGACTTAAGAAAACTGCACCTGTGCAAGGCACTAAAGTTCATCAGGAGGACGAAAAACTAGACAAATGTAAGGCATGAAGTATATATTATAAATATCTTAATTACAAAACTTAATAGTTACATTCACTTTTCAGTTTCTCTCACAGGGAAACTCATAATGCCTTAGGGACAAAAGGTATTCACTAAACGTGTCTGTAGTTGACAGTGAGAGAATTTTCATTAACACATTAAGTTCTCTTAATCAGACTCATTAGGAAACAATATATACAGATTTGTAATTTGAAATATGAGGAACTTCAAAGTAATTTTTTTATTAAAGACTTTCATCTATATAATGCCAGTGTACTGAAAAATTGTACACTTTTCTCTTATGAATCTAATAATGTCACTTTCTGGTACATCCCTTTGCCCAACAGCAGAGCAGACACTCTGGTAAAACCCTTTGGCATGTATGCTTGTATTCACTCCAGTGCTTTTCAGAGATATCACTTGAGGATTACCCAAAGATGAGCTTGCTGGGTTTAGGTTTGAATTTGAGCTGTAGAGATTACTGGTAAATAGCTGTGAGACCTTATTACTTAGTATTGGCCGAGGAGAACTTGAAGATGAGACCTGAAATGGCCCAGTCTGAGAGGGATGTGGAATCTGGTGTGAAAGAGAACTTGAGTGTTGGACTATTCCTGAAGGATTTGTAGATGTTGTACCCCTCACTGGTTCATTCAGCCTCGAAGGGTATCTAGTTATCCTGTTGAGTAAATCTGAGATACTTGACTTGTTGGCAAGTGGGGCTTACTGTAATGGGGAATTTGATTCGACAAGTTCACATCGTTAAGTTGGTTCACTTGGTGAGTTGGCGTGAAAGGGACTGGAAGGTTGAGTAAAATTGAAGGATATCCAAAGCTTGATTGGCTCTGGACCTTTTGGGGATGCTCTGCGGATGATCCTGAGGTGCTTGGTACTGGTAACGCATTTTTGATTGCAGTATTTCGTAGATCACTAATATGGTTATTTGGTAGATTGGTGTAAGAACCAAATATGTTTACTGGCCTTTGATGTGGGCCAAAAGGAGAAAATGGTACGAGGTTTGAGTTACTTGTTAAAGGTCGTCTTTCAGGATAACCTATATTTATTGGACTATATTTTGAATTATAACTGAATTGACTAGCTATGTTGTTAATGGGGAAATTTCCTTGAAGAGGTAAGCTATCTTGTGTATGTGATTGACCGGCATTTACAGTTAATATATCTGAAAGCCTTTGTAAAATACTCCCACTGCTTCCAAGAGGTTCATGTTGAGAGACCTTCGTAGAGAATGTGTTTATTTCATTTTGATGCAATTGATAAGGTTGTGGATTATTTCCAGTTTTCTGTATTTGTATGTAATGAGTGGTTGGGACTCTCAGCCTAGGATTAACTGAAGAAAGACTGTCAAGGGTCTCAGAGTTACTATTGTCCAGTTTTATATCTGTCACTTCATTCTGAGCCCATGCTTTGGGTAGCGAGCTTGTGCTCTCAGGAAAGTTGCTAGGAAAACGATCTTGTAAAGTCTGTGTTGGATTGTGTGAAAATTCTGGTGGAATACTGAGTAGCTGTATTTGACTCAAAATAGTATGGTCTTTTACAGAGGTTTTTCCATCTTCTTCATAATCAGCATTGTGTTCGTTTGTTGGAAACTTTGTCTGGTGATCTTCACTTTTTCTTGGATGATGTTGAGTATGTTATCTGGGATTAGGATTTGATTCTTGTCATTGCTCTCACTTCTTGTATTGTCCTCTGCATTCTCAACTGGCTGCTCTTTTAAGGTTAGGAGAGCATCTTTGTTACTCAGGATTAGGTCCTTAACCTTGTCAAAGGCATCTCTTGTAGAGTTGTTGTTTGAGTCATGGAGTCCAATGAAAAACAATCTCTCAGAATCTGGGACATCACAGGTGCTATTTTTCAACATACTCATGTAGTGTTTAACAAAACTGCTGGCAGTATCAGTAGAGAAAACGACATACTCAATTGATTTTCTTCTTCTTCCAAATACTGGAGGTGTTAGAAATGGCACTGCCAAGGCTGAGACCGTACCAAAAGCCACAGCCGCAGCAATACCAAGGCCACACCATGTGTCTTTCAAGCACCCTTGGATACTGCTGTTTATTCCAGACTCATCACTTTCCCTGAAGGATGAACTTAGTGGGAATTCTCTGTTGAGAGACACATTTGATAAATGACTGATACTGTCTTGAAATGCTGGACTATACTGAAGGAGAGGTATCATTTCTTCAAAACTGATGCTTTGCCTCAGCTTACTATTTTCTTCATATTCCATCTTGAGGTAATCATGCAAATTTTCTTCATGTGTACTCAGTCTAGTTTCTGATGGTTGGAAAGAGGATTGCTTGGAAAAAGAGAAATTTGGCAAATCATTCGTGTACTCTGGAAAGGAATGCACATGAGGGTTGACTACATATGGCGAGGGAGTTGAAGTAATGGAATTGTTTCGAGTTTGAGAAGTCAGGTTTCTCACAATGTTGATAAGTGATCTGATGCTAACTGGACGGTTAGTGGCTGGAAGCAGGTTGTGTGTTGACGTCTTGTCTGGGTGACCAGCTGAGAAATATGGGAAGAGTTCACTGGGGTTTGAGGCTGGTGCTAAATGGTAAGGTGCTTTGTTAGGTATCGTAAAAAACTCTTTGTTGGGGTCTTGAGCTCCTATTCCACCTACATCAACTGAAAGTGGGAGAAGTTCTGCCCCAATCCCTCCATAGATTGGCTTTTTAGTGACTGTTCTCTCAGACTGAATGAGGAAAACTGCATCGTCCAGACTTAAAGGCATCCCTTGAAGAGTTGGGTTACCAACACCACCAATAGTTTCAATTTTTGGATTTTCAGCTTTTGACATTTCCACATTTTGAATCTGAACACCATCTCTGACATGATTCGTAGACCCCAGGGGCTTATCAGATCTGTGAGAATTCACTGTCCTTATGCCATCTGTAGATGTTCTGAGATTTTGAAAGCCTTGACTATGCACACCAGTTCTAATTTTATTTCTTGTGTTTCTAGTCTGTAGAAGGCCAGCTGTTAGAGCTTCTTGGTTGGAAGTCCTGGTCGTTGCAAGGTCTTGAGCTGTTACATAGCCTAGCCTTTCTCTTTGTTTATCAGAGGGGCTCGTCACATCGGAAGTGTCGCCCAAGTATAGACCATCGTCGGTACTTTCTTTAGCCAGCAGCTCAAACTCAGACCCCTCTGGCCAGTCGGGTTGTGGAATTGTATCAGCTACTGGTAACTGATATTGTGACTGTGGTCCTGTTTCCTTTGTTGTTTGTTCTGTCTTGTCCCTTCTTCGCAGCATACGAGGCAGTTTCTCAGGAAAACGGTCTGTGTAAGATAGAGACGGAGTTAGTTTTGTCTTTCAGACGTAACGTAGTTGTGATTTTTTTGAAGGCTTTTGGATTCATGCTATTGTTGATATTCTTTCTGCTTATGAGTGAAAATCCACTTTATTAGCGTGAAGTTTTCGTTTTATGTGATCTTCTTAGAAAATTCACTTTGATAGCTTATATATTTATATGAGTTGTGACAGGTAATTGAATAATGAGTAGTTTACAAGATTACATTGAGGTTAACTTGAACAACTGCAAAAAAATGGTCTAGTTCGACTGAATGTTTAAAACTTGATAACGTACTGAATTTTGCCTGAACATCACCCAAGGAGACCTTCTGTGCTGTTGTCAAGCTCACACACAAATGCAGGAAGGTCCATGTGAGCCAGCAAATATGAAATTTTACCGATGCCATGGTCCCAAGATGGTCTCAAGCAGGAATCGTTTCTTATCTGTGGGGAAACGACATTAGATTGTGAATTATTAAGAAGAGAATCACTATGGATACAGCAGTACTCATGCTTGTGTGAGTGCATTTGGCAAATAAATAAATACGAGAAAATCATCTCATTCCAAAAGTAGTTGATTTATCCTGGGACAGTTAACTATACTTAATTAAGTTTGTTACAAATTTAATTAAGTATAATTTTTTGTGTTAGAATGAAGATATTTAGAAAGAAAATGTATTTTTTGTGTTAGAATAAAAATACCTAAAATAAAATATTTTTCTTTGGTCCAATGGACTTTATGAATATACTTAATACTGTTTAAGCTAACAATGAGGTTCCGGTTTAGATAATTTGATTGCAAAGAAGATTATGTAACGGGCAGTTAATGAGATCGATTTTGTTAAACATTAAAACTGATTGTGTTTTCCTTCTTAATACCATTCAGTAAATTCCCATCTGAAATCACTGCTGCTTTTCTTACGGCATAGCTTTAGTTAGTGTTAAATGCGTCTTTGCCATTTAGTATTGGAATTGTTTCCATGACTATAATTACATTTTTGCCATTTAAAATTATTTAGAGTATCTAGCTCTGTTACAGGAATCGGTTTAATACCAGTGATTATGATTACTTCAGTGAATGTCAATGACTGTTACAGAATTAGGTTATTATTATTATTATTATTAGTATTGTTATTATTATACACCTGCCGGCCACCCCACCGCTTTTCACCCTCAAGTGTTAGATTGAGTTTCATTTTCCCCCGCCAGGTGGTTTGGGTGATAAGTTATGACGCCGTAAAGAGGAAATAAAAAATATCTCGCTTTCATTTCTGTGATTGGCATTCCCACGCTCTAAATCAGTTCTGGATTATATATATATATATATATATATATATATATATATATATATATATATATATATATATATATATATATATATATATATATATATATATATATATATATGTGTATGTATATATATAGTGTGTGTGTATAACTGATTCACAAAGATATGGAACATGATGAATGTTTTAAATGCAAATGTTACGAAGGAGAAATGAAACAACGGAGGAGTGGTCGCTGGCCTTTCGACACACGGTCCTTTACTAGCAGACCGTGTGTCGAAAGGCCTGGCAACCACTCCTCTGTTGTTTCGCTTTTCCTTCATAATTTTGCCTTTATATATATATATATATATATATATATATATATATATATATATATATATATATATATATATATATATATATATATAATGTGTATTTACGTCTGTTTACAAACATATCTCATTACTTTGTTTGAACTCGATGAATATTATTCTACTTTTGTGTTTTTTTTTCCGTCATGTCTATCATTGAGTTTTGCACTTTGTTGTTCTGTCAAGTCCACCATTGAGTTTTTCACTTTGTTCTTCTGTCACTTCTACCACCGAGTTTTGCACTTTGTTGTTCTGTCAAGTCCACCACTTTTTTCTTTGTTCTTCTGTCATATTTTGCACTTTGTATTTTTTTCTGTCATATGTACCATTGACGTTTGCAAACATGAAATAACTGCTCACTATTGTAAGAATAAATTTTCTGCCCGGATTTCATACATTTTTTTTTTTTATTAATTTTTACTCATTTATCATAGAATTTTTCTTACAGTTTTATTACAGCTGGTATTCTCTTCTTGAAAATTTTACATTAATGTATTCCCTAATGGCTTTTTATGATTCATCCAAGCATATCTGACAAGTAATTATAAAGCGGTATTTGTGCTTTATTGCATAAGCTAATTTTGCTATTTTAAGATTTTTCCAGGCTTCTGTGAGTTATAAATCTGGTACAGATATATAAATTGAGATCCTGAAGAAATTGCATTTGCTCTTCAAGTCCACTTCTAAGTCAGATTTCGCAGTAGTAATATAAAGTTGAAGATTTTTATTTTTACGTTTTCAGCACTCGAATCTCTCTCTCTCTCTCTCTCTCTCTCAAACTCTAGAGTCTAGACCAGCAGACTGGAGAGTCTCAACCTCTAGACCAACAGACTCAGGTGTAAAGGCAGATTGGTATATCTGTGAAGTATATTTGTGTGCGAACTGTAATTTGAAGAGAGAATAACATATTAAGAGATTCCTCGGTGTCTCCCTCACGCACTGATGTGAAAGTCAACGCACAGAGTGAGGTCTTGGTCGCAAATTCGCGGTTGTTAATTATTTAGGTTATATACGAAGGTTTTCGATATTCGATCTCCTCTCCGTTAAACCCGTCTGGAAATTTCTAACGAAACTGTGTTGAGATATTATATGTCAGCTCTCTCTCTCTCTCTCTCTCTGGAAATTCTAACGAGAATGTGATGAGACATGTGTGTGTGTGTGTCTCTCTCTCTGATGAGACTGTGTGAAGATGATCTCTCTCTCTCTCTCTATGGAAATTCTAACGAGAATGTGTGATGAGACATGGCAAGTGTGTGTCTCTATCTCTCTCTCTCTGGAAATTCTAACGAGACTGTGTGATGAGATATATTGAAAGATTCTCTCTCTCTCTCTCTCTCTCTGTGTGTGTGGAGATTCTAACGAGGGTGTGTGATGAGATATAAGTCAAGTCTCTCTCTCTCTCTCTGTCTGTCGCAGCAAAACAAGTGTTGCCTTGTGGTTTGTTGATATTTTTGCCAATCTGTACACGAACTCTCTGTAAAGCCTAGCTCACAACTGACTGTTTTAAGCAGAAATATTATCAGGTACCGTAAAAAAATTTATTTATATTAATTTTACTCCAATTACCGAATTATTCACGGAATGTTAACATTCGGACGCGAATGAATATATCGTAGTTATGACCTGTTCCCAGCTGTTGCGATTTTCTTTGATCCTCTTTGTCAGTACCATCTGTTTGATATTAATGTTTCCACCATCTTCCTCGTGTGTCTTTCTTCATTTATCAAAATGACAAGGTCATCGACCATTTTCATTATGTTTTCTCCCATTCTCTCTTTATGTCCAGCCCATTTCAGAAGATACCATACCTCCATCGTGTCTGTCACCTCTCTGCGTTTCAGCTCCTACTAATCGATTTGTATGTTGTAGGAAGGTTAGTTTGGGAGCTTTCTATTGCTTCTCTCTCTAACTACACAACTGTCACCTTGCATCTGGAGCGTATTTACTTCTCTGAGATTGACCCCATTGTACATGATGTCATTGTGGTTAAACTTACTCCTGGTCACATGTAACATTCATTTTTATTGACAACATATTGCTTCTGTTACCCAGTCACCTTCCACTCGAGATTTTTTTGCAATCATCATCATCGGTCAGCTTCGTTTGCATCTCTTAACCTCTCCTCAGTGTCCCCAGTGAAAGTTTGATCAGGTGTAGAAGTCATCTTCCAGATATATTCACCATCTTTCCTCTATGTCACAAACTTCCACCAATGTATCTCCCAAGTTTTTCTATGTTTTTCCTTCCATGACCAAATGGAATTTCCACTGGCCAGCTTTAACACCAGTCAGCCCATCCTTATCCATGTCATCCTCCAGATATATTCACTATCTTTCCTCTGTATGTCACAAACTTCCACCAATGTGTATCCAAGTTTTTCTATGTTTTTCCTTCCATGACCAAATGGAATTTCCACTGGCCAGCTTTTACACCAACCATCTCATCCTTATCCATCCATATTCATTCTCCCTTGTCTTATAAAGCAGTACAACACTTATCACTGATTAACGGTCTTCATTTCACACATTTTTAGTTTTCTGTAAAAGAAAACTATTGTGCCGGCTTCGTCTGGCCGTCCGCACTTTTATGTCCGCCCTCAGATCTTTAAAACTACTGAGGCTAGAGGGCTGCAAATTATTATGATGATCATCCACCCTCCAGTCATCAAGCATACCAAATTGCAGCCCTCTAGCCTCAGTAGTTTTTATTTTATTTAAGGTTATAGTTAGCCATAATCGTGCATCTGGCAACGATATAGGACATCCCACCACCGGCCCGTGGTTGAAGTTTCATGAGCCGCGGCTCATACAGCATTATACAGAGACCACCGAAAGATAGATCTATTTTCGATGGCCTTGATTTTACGATGTACAGAAAACTCGATTGCGCCGAAGAAACTTCGGCGCATTTTTTATTTGTTTCTTCTCTGTTCACTCTTACGGAAATCAAGCTCGACAGTTTATCTATCATTTGAGATGGTGACATTACTCAATTCACATCACTCCTAATTTATCAATTCTGCCCTAAAATGGAAGACTGCAATATATGCAAAAATACAAAACTGAGAAAAATGGTAGATGCTGCAGTTTTCCCTTGCCTTACTACTGATTTTGCAGATACTGCAAATGGGACCCCCTAAATAAAACATTGAAAAATCATTTTGAAACTGCAGTAACTTGTGTATTGGTGTTTCACGAGGCCCAGTAGGTGGCATATCTCAATTTCGAAAATTTTGCAGATACTGCAGTTTTCCATTTTAGGGCAGAAATGCTCCATATATTTTATGTCACTGTAACATCCATGTCAGCTCACCACGACTGTCCTTTCACACCTCACACTTTTAACCGGCTAGGTTGTCTGTAAGAATTCCAAGGAACGGCCTCTCTCAAGAGAGGGGTGGTAATTTTTTTATACATTATTCACAAAACCAAACTAACACTGCCTATAATGACCACAATCCTTCGTAAACCTCAGTGGCTACATTCACCGCTCTATGTATGTACTTGCTTTTTCTATCAATTAGAGAGAAAGGAAATAAGGGAGTGACTAAGTAAAAAGAAAAATTGATGAATGAAAGCAGTAATTGTAAACACGAGTTATAAAATCTTTTCTAGTGCCCGCCTTATTCGTCTGTGAAACAGGTTCTTGATACAGTTGTGAGGAAATAAGTTTTATGACGAATTTTGCCGTCCACGCACATAAGACTGCTATACATATATATATAGTAGAATGTCGTATAATTATGCACGTTTGAAGGATAAAAAGATGCGTTAAACTGCCAATACATTGTTGTTGAATTACTGTATACAAATTCATATCCCAGATTTACCTACCATGCCATCCATAGAACCCTATACAGCTGACTGAGAGAGTCCCGGTGTTGCCAAGGTATTTCCAACCCTTGCTGTGCACAATCACTTCCTGTACTACCCTTAGATTGAACACCCTCACGTTTCTCAGCACACTGATGACTGTCTTCTTCCAGAGTCGAGATGGAATGTACACACAGCTGGGCGCCAACGTCGAGAATAGAGAGTGAGCTAGAGACATGACCCACTAAGTCATCGTGGTAGCCAGAAGGAAAGCCTTTTCGGATGGTAATGTTTGCATAAGTTCATCTTCTGTTCAGCTTTGATTTCTTGCTTTTTAGAGGACTTCTCTTCAAGCTTTTGTTTTAAAAAAGATTGAATATTGTTCCACGCTGGTAATATCTGAAGTTTGGCGTTGGTTCACGTAACCGTCACTGCCCGTACTAGACGTCGCATTGGTCTAATTTTTCTCTCGTGCTAATACCGAGCGCTTTATCTAATTAAGGTATGAGACCAAAGCTTTCATTTGTTTATTAATCAGTTGCAAGCATTCTTTTCCGATTAACGTTAAAGCTATTTAGTTACATAACTTAAAACCATAAACGCCCGCTACGAGACGACACCGCTAATCCACAAAAATTTGGCAGGAATGTTTATTTTATTCCTACGTCAGGAACAACAACCTCAAAACGTTCAAAAGTATGCGATGAAGAGTGCGCCATATGCGCATCGGAATCTTCGGTCATCCATTTCCTCCAGGCATCGTGGTCATGCGTTGCTTTCGTGGCCATGTTTCGAATTACACAAATGGTTGTCGGTAATTGTGCGTCTGAGAACCGGAAGTAGAAGCGGAAAGGCGGTTAGCGCATGCGCGCGGAGTTGACCGTTAAGCAGTTGTGGGAGGCAGATGCCTTGGGCCTTTAATTTTATTTTTAATCTTAGAACATCAAAAGCTTTTCTCCATTCTTCATGTATTTCAATATTATTTCATTCTACTTAAAGAAGGTAAAAATACAGGAAGTGTTTATTTCTTTACAATGATTTTTGGCGGTAGTTTGAGACATCTTGAGGTAAGAGCTGAGAAATTATATATATATATATATATATATATATATATATATATATATATATATATATATATATATATAGAGAGAGAGAGAGAGAGAGAGAGAGAGAGAGAGAGAGAGAGAGAGAGAGAGAGACCTTTACCAAGATAGATAAATCAATAAAAAGAATGTGAGAGAGAGAGAGAAAATCCAGCGCTAATGCTCCGTAATTTATTAATGAAAACGGGTAATATCGCAAGTCACTTGAAGCATTGAAGACATACTGGCCACTGTGCAGCAGCCCCAGGCTTTCACGAATTGCGGTACCGTCAGTCTGACACGCTGTCATCTTACCGTCGGCGGTGAGAAAGCTGACGGTTGTCAGGCCTCGGTAAATAGCATTTTTTTTTTTTTTTTTTTTTTTTTTTTTTGTACTTGGATCAAAATAACCATGTTTTGATTAGCTCACGTTTTCGTAAAAAGATTATACACATACAGTACATATATATATATATATATATATATATATATATATATATATATATATGTATATATATATATATATATATATATATATATATATATATATATATATATATATATATTGTAATGTTTTTGTATGCCTAGTTGTAAGATTTGTTCAAGAATCCTACAAAATTTGTTATAGTCTCTTTATCGCAAATTATTGAATTTACACATCGATAAACCAGTAGAAGCAGTCTCTTATCCTTTTGGCCTCGGAAACCATTGATGTTGGTTTGTTCTTTCATGTTAGGAAAACATCGTAATTCTTCCTTTCTGTATTTTTCATTCACAGTCATAAGTTCATCCTGAGATGACAGCGGGTTTCCTTCTGCCCTCGTTATTAATGTGTTTCTGTCATTATTTACTATGGATCTTGGGTCATTGTTTACTATGGCTCTTGGGGTTACTCCTTAAGGAGTCTAATTTTACTCGTTATGTCTCCTACCCTACTGTTTAGAGGGTCTTCGTCATTTCTGGTGATTATCTGACAAATCTTGATATAGCTTCGTCATTTTTTCCGAGGATACTCTTAAATGTTTCATAACATCTTCCTTGACATATCCTGGGGACATTTTTTTACTATTTTTAAACATTAGCCCCTTTTACTAAAGTGACCCCTTTCTCGAAGGTGGCCTTTGTTTGCTGTGACCTTTTTCCTCTTTGTACTTAATGATCTGTGATCAAATTCGTAGAGTGAGTTCTATATCCACTCATAGAACTGCAGTTGTTGCATCCCTAGTTTGCAAAAAATCACTTCTTTTCTGTCAGTGAATGGCGTTTGTCCCCTTTCGCGAGTGCCATGCAGATTCACAGATTTTGAATTAAAGGAAACTATATTATATCTCATTTTTAAAATGTTGCTGTAATTTCTGGGATATTTATCACACCATCCAATAGCGTCAACATAAAAGATACAGTTACAGTATTCATAAAATTCGTCTCAGCTTTAAGGGGAAAATCCGAAGTAAAGGCGACGTTAGGCTGGATACTAGTTTCTTCTCTCCCTCATGTAAATAATTCAGTGTCGCATCATCCTTCCGGTGTGCAAGCCAACCACAGGGTTAAAGGTAAGGCTTTCATCACTTTTTTTTTCATTTTTGTAAATTTTTGAAAGGTAAGATCTCTGCCTTAACTCGGGGATAGCCTGTATTAGTGCCGTCATTTCAACTTCAACTAGCTGAACATTCAATCTCTTGACAACTTTATCAGAATGTAGAGTTCTTGTTTTGACAAGGTTTGAAAGAACAGGGTCACATAGATGAAAAATAAAAAAAGGGGGGTCTTATATTTATTGATACAGTCCCATGGCCTTCTGAACAATGCAAAAGGTAAATAATACACATGATAATGAACACATTACATAACGTTTTCAGTTTTTCAGTAGATATGGTACAGTGAGGTATGGCTTTTGGAAAGCAAGAGGAAACCTTAGCCATTTTCCCATAAGGTCTATAGTTTTTTTTTTCTTGTTTTGGTTATATACAGTATTTAAAAATATTTTTAGCTTTTTTAGTTTTTATAATGTTATGTTGTTACAGGCCCTAAAACTTGGTGTTCAACAACTTCTTTGTGAACAAGCGGTTTGTCCCTGTGCTCATATGCATATAGCGTATATATAAGCTGTGTGTACAGTATGTACATGCTTTTATATATAAATAAAGAGACTTACTATCAAGTACAATATACATTAATGCCCACGAATTGGTAAAGTTTCCCTAGGTTTTAATGAGCTCACAAGGCTGGAAAGCCAGTAGTTTACTATGCACTACTAAGCTTTAGATGAATTCATGGGTACTGAATTCACAGCAGCTTCAACTTCCATCGTTGCTGACACCTGCAGGCGTGGAAGAGCTGACGTCTTGTTTAAAAAGCTTGTGAATATTCAGTCCATTTTCCAAATCAGGCAGAAGAGAGCGAAGCTCCGGAGGAAATATCTCATCGAGTGTCAAGTCATCTTGTAATGTCTCTCTTCCAACTCCTCTCCTCTTCTTCCTTAAGAGCGGAGCTGCTAGAAAAGGCACCACTGCTACGGCGAGAGCGACGCCTATGGAGCACCCATCATTTTCGGAGCATCGGTCTCCTTTCTTTTTGGCTGTAGGAACCACTTTCATCGTCTTGGTTGTCCTCTCTGCGGTAGACAGAGTGGTTGTTTCCACATCCTTCGCAGTGCTGACAGACAAGATGCTGCTGGTTAAGGAGGAGGAAGAATTTTGCTTCACTTGGTTCTTGACATGAGAGTCTACTTCATCCAGAGGACTGTAAGGAGTGGGTAGCATGTACAAGTTAGGAGAGTCTTCTGATCCTTGCTTAGTCACATTGTTTTCTCTGTTAATGTCATTAAACATATTTAAAAGAATTGCATTGGGTAAGTACAGTTCACTCGTCATGTTAAATGCTAACAGTATGGATTTAACCACTCGAGACATATCCTCTTGATAAATTTGCTGCAGTATGTCAAAATCTTGTCCTCCTTCTCTTTCGTCATCCTCACTTTTCGAATGATTCATCAGGTCTTTTGCCAATGCAGCATAAAGGTTAACTGTTGGGTTGGAGGTGTTAATATAATTGCGAATATCATCCACAGGTCCTTCTGCTTCTCCCCTTAGTTTTCTCCCCAGAGCAGGAGTGACAAATGGTGCTGCAACTGCACTGGCAGCACCAACACCCACTGTTAGTGCTAGACCAAAAGAGCACCACATGCTTTTGAGGCACTGCAACATAGCTTCATTGCTTACATGTTCTATTGGTGCTGAAATTTCTGAAAACAGGTTATCAGTGCTAGTTGTTATTGCAGGGGCAATGGGTAGTGTTTGTGGCACAAGCACTGTTGCTGGTACGGGCAGTGTCGCTGGCACAGACGGTCTTACTGGTGCAGAGTGGCTGATGTTGACAGTATGGTTCTCACTGTTATCTTCATTTGCGTGCAGTGGTATTGAATGCTGCAAATGTTGTTGAAGAGCTATTCGAAGTTCCACTAGTGAAGGAGGTGTGCTTCCAGTTCCTTGAATTAAGCTGTGGAGAGGCCCTTCCATGTTGCTTTGGGCCTTTGTATAATCCTTTTGGATGTCGGTGTACCTTGTTTGGTTTTTTATGTGAATGCTTATGAATTTTTTTAGAAGTTCTGGAGGAATGTCATACATGGGTGAGGAATTATATAAATTTTTACTCTCATTAGACCTTATATACTCAACTCTATCTGTTGATTCAGGATCTGATCGTGATTCTTGAATGTTTGTTTGTGATGAAATTAAGTATTCTACCAAAGAAGGGTTCCTCGCCAATATAGATTCAATTGCAATCAATCGTATTGTTTCAGCCGTTTGTGGATCAAAGGATTCCAGCTCAACTAGGAGGGTTTCCAGTGTCTCCAGCTCTTGTAGGTCTGAAAGTATTTGATCATAATTCCTGAGGATGCTTGCGGGAGGGTTAAGGCTGTTGTTTACCTGGCCTGAAGTAATTTGGGGTTGGTACACTTGACTAGTTGCTGAATTACTACTACTACTACTAATGGGTGGCCTATCTTGAATAAGAGGATTATTATTTTTTAGTGCGATAAATCTGTTGGGATCATTAGTTTTGTCAAAATTACCCCCAACATAAAGCGGATAATTCTCTAAGGCATCATTACCTACCCCACCGAAAGCTTGAAAAGGCTTAGAAATTTTGGGTTTTACTGTTGGGCGGCATAACCGTGGTTTTGTTGCAAGTCAATTGGTATTCCCAATAATGCAGGGTTGCCTATACCTCCAAAGGCACTAGGAGGCAATGTTGGCTGCTGTGAAGATGATGAGTTTTCTTGGTTTTTGTGTCCACTCTGAGGTATGGCTGGCGGCTGTTTGAGGCGTAGATTTTGATGTTGGTAATTTACTTCACTTGTGTTGAGAGATTGTTTATTAGTATATTGACTGTTGCTGTCTGATGTCAAATATTGTGGATTCTTAGAGCCAGGTTCTGGATGGCTGGGTTTTTCATTGTCTTCAGTCACTGGTGTACTTATCATATTGTGTGTTTTGTTTTGCTTAACTGATAAAATTGGTAAGGGATTGGTCTTGGTATTGTCAGTAACAACATCCTGTGGAGTGTAAGAACTGGTTGAGGAAGCCTGTGTAGTTACAGACGACTTGGAAGCTATCGGTTCCTTGGCAGGCTTCTTATAGTAATCAGTAGTGGTTTTTTCTGTTACTTGAGGAAAGTTATGATGATAATCTTTAACACTTGTTGCCATTTCTACTGGAGCCTTTGTTGATGCAGTGAAAGATCCCAGGGATGAGCCATTGCTGGATGATGGACCATTCCTTGATGGAGGAATAAATGAACTGAAGGCAGGTTCCTTTACTGGCGTGCCTGGGAAATAATTGTGATAAAAAGGATGCAGAGGAAGAGAATTATATTCTTTAGTGGGATTCATAATTGGGGTTTGTCCTGGTATGTTTGTATATGTGCCAGAAGCTTCATGTATGTGGGAATGGATAATTGGAAGCTTGAAATTCAAATTTTGTTGTCCATGGGCTTTTGATGTTTGTGGGATTCTTTTAGTGCTATCATCATAGTAGTTCTGTGGGGTATTGTTCGAAACATAAGAAACACCTGCAGTGTGAGTCTGTTCATTCAAGTTTGGAAAGTTATGCAAAATAGTACTATGTGAGAAAGCTGGCTGGGGGTGGAGATTACTGGTAGTTACCTGTGTTTGTTTAAGCACATCAAAGTGATTGTGAGGTATAGATTCATGTGGAATGTTTTGATATGGGAAGGAATTAGGGATATTATACTGAGGAATTACTGGGGGTTTAGCTATACCAGTCCCCTTGTTGTGTATATCTTGAGGATTATATTGCAAGAATGGAAGTCCATGGTTTACTGGATTCTTGTTTGTGTTGGCGATAAATGGAGAGGGAAAATGATGTAAAGCAGAAGTAGAATTTGGCGAATCACTTTCTTCACCTATGTATGCTAGAGAATAGTCTGGAAAACCTATGTCCGAGTGTGAATTAATTAATCATCTGTGTATGTTGGTGATGGAAAGTCTAATTTATGATCCAGTTTTGTAGGTGGGTTAAAATGGAGGCTCACTGGAAGTGGGGTCCATATGAAACTGTAGGATTTGGTTTTGGTGAACTCAAAGGATGCAATCTGTGTGGTTTGTGTATTTCTGAAGTTGTAAATACTAAATTTTCATGCTGATTGTGCATTGGTAAGGAAGGAGTGGTAAAGAGTGAAGGTTGTTGAGAAGCTGAAGGAAAATACAACGGAGAAGCAGAAGTTGTAAATATATTGACTGTTATATTTGGCTTTAGATTGGAATTTAGGTTAGGTTCATTTCCAACATTTGATAAAGGCTCTTTTTTCTGCATGTGTAACTGAAGTAGTTTCTTAAAATCATCTTGGTAATTGGATTGTGGACTTTGAACTTTATTATCAAACCTTTCAGGTGAGCTGTGGGTTGAAAGGAGACCAGATTCTTTGTCAGGCAGTTGGTTACTTGGTTTGTCCAGATTAGGTGGTGAATTTGCATACAGACCTAATTCATGGGGAAAGTTTGTAAAACCGGATTGGATGGCCTGCTCTGTAGTTTCATGTAATCTAGAAGGTAGAAGAGTTGTTATCTTAATACCTTCCTGATAGGAATGGTTAATATTTACATCTGAGTTTTGATTATTTGTAATGTCATCAATATTGAAATATACGTTGCCATCATCATGTTTTGTAGATTTTGTATTGAGAGAGATACCAGCCTTTTCCAGTTCAGAAATGGGAATCTTCTGACTGCCAGAAAGCTGTAATTGACCATCCACAAGATTCCAGACTTTTACCATGACCTGCTGGTCATCTTTACTGCCAGCCGAATGTGACTGAGTATAATTAGGTATGTTAGGCTGTGGTTTGTGACTTGACTGAGTATAATTAGGTATGTTAGGCTGTGGTTTGTGACTTGACTGAGTATAATTGGGTATGTTAGGCTGTGGTTTGTGACTTGACTGAGTATAATTAGATATGTTAGGCTGTGGTTTGTGACTGTAATCTACCCCATAATGATGATTGATTGAATCAGAGTCAGGCCTGTGTTGCACTGGCTTTAGAGAGGGACTGATATTATGATACCCATGACTACCTGGATTGTCATTGTATCCAATATGGTGAGGTCTTGAACTAGAGATAAATAATGTGTAGTCTTTGTTGTGATCAGCATCATTTTGAGGTCGAGTTGTTGAATCTTGGACGTGAGAAATAGAGCTAGACACTTGAGACTGAGGTAGGGAATTCGTAGTGTGGTGTTGGCTCAGAGTAGAATCGGATGTGAGGGGCATTGGTTGAGAGGTTGAAGGGATGTCAAGATATAGGGAACTTGATGTTGAAGTGGATGAAATATCCTGGGGTCTTGCAAAACTAGATATATGAGATTGAAATTTAGATGCAGTGTGTATAGGTCTGAAGGGAGAATTGGTTGTAGAAGGATAATGTACTGTTGATGAGTGTGCGTCGTGGTAATGATTTTTGTCTGCAGTATTAAACAGTTCTTGAATGCTTGGGGAATGGTTAGAAAGTAGATGATGGACTTCTGTAGAGTAATTAGGTTTTTCTTGTACTTGGGGTGTCTTTGTAATATTTGGTTCTTCGTCGTGAACTTCTACATCAGAGACATATGAATGTTGGGTTGGTTTATATATGAATGAAGTTACTTTGTCCTTGGGTTTCAGATGCCCTGGTACCAGATGCTGAGACTTCAGAAGAGGAAGAGGAAGAGTTTCAGACACATGTGGTGGTTCTTTGGTGATATCATGTTCACTGTATTCAAGACTACCAGAATATGTTGAGTCTGCATGAGGAGATGAGCTTGGTATAAGACCATTGTCTTTTGTAGTATGATCATAACTTGAAATTTGCAATGCTTGTGTGGGAACTGTTGATGCTTCATAAAGTTTTGGAGGGGATAATGTTCCTTTTGGTGTTTGAAAACTGTTGAAAAGCTGCTGAGGTTTCAAACTTTCAGTTCCTTCAACACTGGAAAGCTCTTCCTTATATTCTGTTGTAGAAGTAAACTCCTGATTTCCATTATTTATTGTAGGATATTTTTCCAAACTTTCACTGTGAATCAGTACTGGTACTTCGTCTGGGGGATTTAACGTAGAACTCAGGGAATGAACTCCAGGTTTCTTATTTGGGTGAAGCAATTCTCCATCTAATTTCACATGGCTTGAGATGTAGTGTGGGGTCTCTACTGTTGAAATGGGTTTATTGCTCTGTGAATCCAGAACAGACCCAAATGGATATTCAAGTCCTTCAGTATGAGACGGCTGGTATTCAAATATCTCCGTGTAACTAGATGATTCTGTAGAAACTCCTTGAGAATGGGATATCTTGTTCTCATTGGTTGTTGTTTGTGGTGTTTTTGAGCTTTGAAATTCAGAATTTCCAAATTCTAAATTAAAATTTGGCAATAAAATCTGCGGTCTTTTTGTAGGCAGGGATAATGTATCCTTTAGGGTTGCAAAGCTGTTGGAAAGCTGCTGATGTTTTAAACTTGACACAGTTATGTGGCTCTGAGGACTGGTTACATGATAAAATCCTTTTCATTTGTAACAAGTGTGTCATAGTGTCCTTCATAATTGGAAACTTCTTCAGATTCTGAAGATCCTGCTTGAGAGCTGGCTGTAGTTTGCTGATTTTTTGTGATAGGAGCAAATACTTTAGTTTGATGAAGTAGTATGCTTTCTCTTTGTGGTAAAGTGGTAGAGGACTGTTGAGGTTTCAGAACAGAGGCTGATTCATGACTGTGAGGGCCAGAGAGACTGTTGAGTACAGGTAATGCTGGCTCTTCTGTGATACCAAATGTGTTGTATTCAATATTTTGACTGTAACTAGACACTTCATCATCAGATCCCGAGGTAGAAGTTGAGACTTGGGTTTCTGTTTCTGTTGTTGGATTCAGTGTTGAATCATGGGGTATTCCAGTGGAAACGATGCCTCCTTTAGTCATCAATGAAGCAGAATGTGTATATAATCCATTTGACATAGTAGAGGAAGAGAGCTGTGGCCCTAAAGTAAGAATAGGTTCAGTAGTGTGAGGAGTAGAAACAGAATCAGGTGTGAGGTTCTGGGGATCTTTTGTAAAATGATTCTTGTCAGATTGAGGTATCTCAGCATAAATTGATACATTTTGAAGTGCAGAAGTGGTGCTTGACTCTTGATATGCAGGTTTTGTAGCAGTGTTATCTGTATGACTTTGCATTGTGCTTGAATAAAATGTTTCTCCAGAAGAGGTTTCAGAATTAGGAAAAGAAACTTCTGGACTTGTCAGCAAATGAGGCTTCCCTTGGTTAAAAAGTAACTCTGATTGTTTCAAGGTAGAAACAGATATATCACTTAGAGAACTGGTAGTAGTAAATGTTTGAACATGTTGCTGTGGCTCTGTTGTGAAAGTAGGTTTGGTGTTCTCAAATATTGTGACATAGCTTGATGTTTCTCCCAAAGGTTCTGATGTAAAATTATTCTTTAGATCCTGAAATTTTGTAGCAGGAGTTTGAACATGTTGCTGTGGCTCTGTTGTGAAAGCAGGTTTGGTGTTCTCAGATATTGTGACATAGCTTGATGTTTCTCCCGAAGGTTCTGATGTAAAATTATTCTTCAGATCCTGAAGTTTTGTTGAATAACTGTTTTGTGAATTTGGTGATGTTTTTGTTGAAACTAATATGTTATCGTACTGTGTAATTGTGGTGCCATATGGATATATGTGGTGATCATCGAGTGTGTGGACAGTTGATGGGCTATCTGGTGTTATTGTGAAACTAGAATCTTCTTGAGCATGTGTGGTAGGAATGTCGTGTACGTGATGATGGGCTGTAACTGGCAAACTTTGAACGTAGTATTCTGACCGCACCGTGGTATTAAAAAGTTCTTGTTGTGGCCTTGGCTTGGTACCTGTATGTTGAGATTTTGTACTGTTATAGAAGAAGCTTTGTGTTCTATTTTTTGGCATCACATATTTTTCTTTTAGTAATACAGTAGAAGTAGGTGGGAAAGTTTGTGGTTTTCCTGTTGTTTGAGATGCTGGCTGAGAAGACTGAACTTTTAACGTCAGGCGATTGGGATGAAACATGGGCCCGGTATTGGACAGATTGTACTTTGGTATTATTGTTATGACCGTTTCATCTGGTTGATGTTGTGTATTGTATGTACTATATATCCCCTTCTCTGAAACTTCCGCCACTTCTGGTACCTCTGTTCGAGTCTCCCATAGATTGACGTTGTTGCCTGGTGTTCTTGTGTAACAGTTGGAATTTTTTGTTGATGACTCACAGGAGAACTTGCCTTTACACTCTCAGGTCTAGAACTCGGATTTTGTTCCCCTTTTTGATGGTATGTTGAGGTACCTGCAGAATAACCAAAAGCTTTAACATTGTGAAGTTAGAAATAGATAGGGTATCATAGATCTGATCAAACATTCACAGAATAGTGTAGATTTCACTGCTTATTGTTGAGTAACATATGTAAACAGTATAAAATAATGTTTAAAAAAATAGTAATCTTATTGTTATCTTTACATTACTTCATATCATTTACAGTAGTTGTACAGGTATTTAAAGATGACTACCAGTATTTGCTTTATCATCTTCAGAGCATTAGATATTTGACCTGGAAAACTCATGCCGTTGAGGTTCTAACAACTAAAACATAATCCAGTTTAAAAAAGATTACCTGTACATATAAGAGATATTTGACTATAATAATTAATCAGATTTGTTTCAATATGGTACAGGAATTCAAGGGCACTCATTATTTGCTGTTATTTGCTAAGGACAGGAAGGGTACATAAGAAATGGTAGAGTTAGTACTGTACTAAGAAAAAAAGTGCTGATGCACTAATGTCAGTAGAGGTTTAGTCTGAAGTTAAGATTTACCATGCAGATTGTAGCTTTTTTTGTAAATAAGTGGCAATCGTGATTGGTTACAAAGGCAAGACAAAATCAGCAATATCAAATCCTTCTTTTTTGGGAGAAAAAGGCTTCATTGTATTGGTGAAAAAGTAAAGAATGTAGAGTTAGTGAAGTGGACTGTTAGAAGGTATCTAAGCCTCCTAAAATGCAGATTGAAGAAATTCAAACATGGACACATACATTTTTGAATAAAAGTCTAAAAAGGCTCACAATAACAGAATACCCAACATACTGTATATGGAGTAGAAATAGATCTTGATAAGAATTTTGGCCTCGTCACTGAATTGTCATTAAATGTAAATTTTTTATTCATTGGGAATTCCATATGCAGTATAATGGTTTAAGTGCGTATAAAGCCAAGTTGCTTACCTCATCTTTCCTGCTTAGAAAATGGCAGAAAAAGTCTTCTGTTTGTATCTTTCATGGGCATTTCTACTCTAGAGAAATAGCCAGGGTTTGGTGTTAAGTTTTATTTTGTAATAAATAATAGAAAGAAATAGACAAACATTCTTACAGAATAACAATAAAATGTCAGAAACGACATGACATACAGATTTGCAGCTAAAAGGTTGGTCCTTTGATATTAGAACTTTTACATTTCCTAGAATGGCAAGCTATGCTGATATTACACTGTACAGTAGTTGCTTTGTTATTATATGAGGATTATTTCATACATTTGGCAGCTAATATTGTTTCTAAGCAGGGTCTGTACTGTACACTTCAATTTCTACAAAGCAAGTTTTCATGCTAAAAGGCCATTTATTCCTTAGCTGTGCTGTTTGTCTTTTCTCGCTGAGAAAGAACTTCCAGTGTATACATCATCAACGTCAATTGGAGGTTTTCTGGTAAGAGATGAAATAGGTCTTCAAGTGGTTCTTTTTCTTCTGGTATATGTGTATTACTTTTAGAGGCTGGTGGTGTGACCAATATATCTGGCTGATGTGGGGCATTATTACTGGGTTGATTTTTTGTTGTAATGCCATCCATTACGGTATCTTTTTTAAAGCTATCTTGGTTTATGTAATTGGGGAACAGGTGGAACAAATCTGTAGGCTTCTTGAAGCTTTCAATTTGAGAAGTTAAATTTGGGCTGTGCCTTCGTGGAGTCTTCGTCGACCAGAAAGAAAGGCAAAGGAGCTTTTAAATTCCAAACTTGCCAGTCCGAGTAAACCAAGTATACAGCCTGCATTCTTTTGGCAATTAGCAACACTTGACCTGAACCTGAACTTAAGATGGTTGCAAAAAACTGGTGCAATTGGTGGTGCTGGAGGTCCTGCAGTAGATTTATAGGGTTTGCAGCAATGGGATCCCTAGAGTTGGAGAATCAAGTGCTGGTATGTAAGGATCAGTAGGATTGAAAGGACCTACTGGCTCTGCAGCTTGAATCTGTGGAACACGAAGACCAACTTCCTGTGGTTGGAAGTTGTTGGTTGACATGTTTTGGAAAATGAAATCCAGGAGAGGCGTTGGGTAATTAGATATACCAGGTAAGTTAGTAGATGAAAGCAAAGCAGTGTCTGAAAGTAGAGCATCAGGTAACTTATTTTGGGATTCTGTGTTAAGATTTGCTGAGAAAGGTTGTTGAAGCCCCAGTTCTGCCATTGCTGATGGTCGCTGCTGTTCTATTTGGTTTACAAATGTGAATTTAACAGACTATGCTGTTGTCTAAATTTTAAAGCTATCTTGGTTCATGTAATTGGGGAACAGGTGGTACAAATCTGTAGGCTTCTTGAAGCTTTCAATTTGAGAAGTTAAATTTGGGCTGTGCAGCCAAATCGTCTTAAATCGACCAAGAAAGAAAGGCAAAAGAGGAGCTTTTAAAATTCCCAAACTTGCCAGTCAGGTAAACCAAGTATACAGCCTGCATTCTTTTGGCAATTAGCAACACAGACCTGAACCTGAACTTAAGATGGTTGCAAAAACTGGTGCAATTGGTGGTGCTGGAGGTCCTGCGAGTAGATTTATAGGGTTTGCAGCAATGGGATCCCCTAGGATTGGAGAATCAAGTGCTGGTATGTAAGGATCAGTAGGATTGAAAGGACCTACTGGCTCTGCAGCTTGAATCTGTGGAACACGAAGACCAACTTCCTGTGGTTGGAAGTTGTTGGTTGACATGTTTTGGAAAATGAAATCCAGGAGAGGCGTTGGGTAATTAGATATACCAAGTAAGTTATTAGATGAAAGCAAAGCAGTGTCTGAAAGTAGAGCATCAGGTAACTTATTTTGGGATTCTGTGTTAAGATTTGCTGAGAAAGGTTGTTGAAGCCCCAGTTCTGCCATTCCTGATGGTCGCTGCTGTTCTATTTGGTTTACAAATGTGGAATTTAACAGACTATGCTGTTGTCCTAAATTTTTAAAGCTACCTTGGTTTATGTAACTGGGGAACAGGTGGTACAAATCTGTAGGCTTCTTGAAGCTTTCAATTTGAGAAGTTAAATTTGGGCTGTGCCTTCGTCGTCTTCGTCGACCAAGAAAGAAAGGCAAAAGAGGAGCTTTTGAAATTCCCAAACTTGCCAGTCCAGGTAAACCAAGTATACAGCCTGCATTCTTTTGGCAATTAGCAACACTTGAACCTGAACCTGAACTTAAGATGGTTGCAAAAACTGGTGCAATTGGTGGTGCTGGAGGTCCTGCGAGTAGATTTATAGGGTTTGCAGCAATGGGATCCCTAGGATTGGAGAATCAAGTGCTGGTATGGAGGGATCCATTAGGATTGAAAAGGACCTACTGGCTCTGCAGCTTGAATCTGTGGGAACCACAAGACCAACTTCCTGTGGTTGGAGTTTGTTGGTTGACATGTTTTGGAAAATGAAATCCAGGAGAGGCGTTGGGTAATTAGATATACCAGGTAAGTTAGTAGATGAAAGCAAAGCAGTGTCTGAAGTAGAGGCATCAGGTAACTTATTTTGGGATTCTGTGTTAAGATTTGCTGAAAAGGTTATTTAAGCCCCAGTTCTGCCATTGCTGATGGTCGCTGCTGTTCTATTTGGTTTACAAATGTGGAATTTAACAGACTATGCTGTTGTCCTAAATTTTTAAAGCTATCTTGGTTCATGTAATTGGGGAACAGGTGGTACAAATCTGTAGGCTTCTTGAAGCTTTCAATTTGAGAAGTTAAATTTGGGCTGTGCCTTCGTCGTCTTCGTCGACCAAGAAAGAAAGGCAAAAGAGGAGCTTTTGAAATTCCCAAACTTGCCAGTCCAGGTAAACCAAGTATACAGCCTGCATTCTTTTGGCAATTAGCAACACTTGAACCTGAACCTGAACTTAAGATGGTTGCAAAAACTGGTGCAATTGGTGGTGCTGGAGGTCCTGCGAGTAGATTTATAGGGTTTGCAGCAATGGGATCCCCTAGGATTGGAGAATCAAGTGCTGGTATGTAAGGATCAGTAGGATTGAAAGGACCTACTGGCTCTGCAGCTTGAATCTGTGGAACACGAAGACCAACTTCCTGTGGTTGGAAGTTGTTGGTTGACATGTTTTGGAAAATGAAATCCAGGAGAGGCGTTGGGTAATTAGATATACCAGGTAAGTTAGTAGATGAAAGCAAAGCAGTGTCTGAAAGTAGAGCATCAGGTAACTTATTTTGGGATTCTGTGTTAAGATTTGCTGAGAAAGGTTGTTGAAGCCCCAGTTCTGCCATTGCTGATGGTCGCTGCTGTTCTATTTGGTTTACAAATGTGGAATTTAACAGACTATGCTGTTGTCCTAAATTTTTAAAGCTATCTTGGTTCATGTAATTAGGGAACAGGTGGTACAAATCTGTAGGCTTCTTGAAGCTTTCAATTTGAGAAGTTAAATTTGGGCTGTGCCTTCGTCGTCTTCACAAACCAGAAAGAAAGGCAAAGAGGAGCTTTTTGGGAATTCCCAAACTTGCCAGTCCAGGTAAACCAAGTATACAGCCTGCATTCTTTTGGCAATTAGCAACACTTGAACCTGAACCTGAACTTAAGATGGTTGCAAAAACTGGTGCAATTGGTGGTGCTGGAGGTCCTGCGAGTAGATTTATAGGGTTTGCAGCAATGGGATCCCCTAGGATTGGAGAATCAAGTGCTGGTATGTAAGGATCAGTAGGATTGAAAGGACCTACTGGCTCTGCAGCTTGAATCTGTGGAACACGAAGACCAACTTCCTGTGGTTGGAAGTTGTTGGTTGACATGTTTTGGAAAATGAAATCCAGGAGAGGCGTTGGGTAATTAGATATGCCAAGTAAGTTATTAGATGAAAGCAAAGCAGTGTCTGAAAGTAGAGCATCAGGTAACTTATTTTGGGATTCTGTGTTAAGACTTGCTGAGAAAGGTTGTTGAAGCCCCAGTTCTGCCATTGCTGATGGTTGCTGCTGTTCTATTTGGTTTACAAATGTGGAATTTAACAGACTATGCTGTTGTCCTAAATTTTTAAAGCTATCTTGGTTCATGTAATTAGGGAACAGGTGGTACAAATCTATGGCAAGCTTCTTGAAGCTTTCAATTTGAGAAGTTAAATTTGGGCTGTGCCTTCGTCTGTCTTCGTCGACCAAGAAAGAAAGGCAAAGAAGAGCTTTTGAAATTCCCAAACTTGCCAGTCCAGCTAAACCAAAGTATACAGCCTGCATTCTTTTGGCAATTAGCAACATCTGAACCTGAACCTGAACTTGAGATGGTTGCAAAACTGGTGGAATTGGTGGTGCTGGAGGTCCTGCAGTAGATTTATAGAGTTTGCACAATGGGATCCCTAGGATTGGAGAATCAAGTGCTGGTATGTAAGGATCAGTAGGATTGAGAAGGACCTACTGGCTCTGCAGCTTGAATCTAGGAACACGAAGACCAACTTCCTGTGGTTGGAAGTTGTTGGTTGACATGTTTTGGAAAATGAAATCCAGGAGAGCGTTGGGTAATTAGATATACCAAGTAAGTTATTAGATGAAAGCAAAGCAGTGTCTGAAAGTAGAGCATCAGGTAAATTATTTTGGGATTCTGTGTTAAGATTTGCTGAGAAAGGTTGTTGAAGCCCCAGTTCTGCCATTGCTGATGGTCGCTGCTGTTCTATTTTGTTTACAAATGCAGAATTTAACAGACTTTGCTGTTGTCCTAAATTTTGAAACCGAATGTGAGATGGAACATCGTGGGAATTGGTAAATGTTGCATCCTTTATGTTTGGATGTTGTTGCCCTTGAAAGGTTGAACTTTGCAATAAATTCAAAAGTGAGAACTCGTGGTCACCTGAGGGGTTTGACTCTGATTGGTGAACATAAGGATAATAGGCTTCATCAATGGAAGTTGGTACCGGTACTTGAAAATGACGTTGAGTCAAGAAGGAAGAACTGCCTTCCTCAGAATGCTGTGAGTCTTGAGGAACATATGCTTGGTCATAATTACCAGAAACGGAATTCTGAGCAGCATGGCTGTTGTGACTTACATATCCTTGATTACCCAAGTGACCTGAAAAAGTGTTTGTCCCTGTGACACCTGCAAGTGTACTTTTAAGCTGCTCTCTGATCAAGGCACTACTAGATGGCAGAGAGGTGATCACTTTTCCGAGGTCCACAGGATTGTGTCCCAAAGCTTCGTTAGAAGCCAGTAGTGGGTTAATGTGAGGAAGCTCAGGAGGTAGAAATTCCAAGACAGAACCATACTGGGCATTAGAGTCTGGCTGGCTCTGATGTGTGTCAGTTCTTTGTGCTGCTGCTAGTCCTTCAACGTCTGGTTTTGAATTAGAATCATAGTTCAAGTTATGCTTTGTTAGAGGAAGCCTGCTTGGGGTTTGATTTGGCCCAGGTGATTGAGAAAGGGTCTTCAGATATGACTGGATGGTTAGTTGTGTGTTAGATGAATCGGCTAGAAGATTTGCAAACTTATATAAGGTCTGTAGATAATTAATATCACTTTCTTGCAGAGCTGTCCCAATTGCCAGTGGAAGGTTGATGTGATCTGGATTACCAACTCCTCCGAAATGATTTTCACTTTGCTTCTTTGACGTTGATGAACCAGAAGGAGGAAAAGGTTGAATTATAGTTGCACTTCTATCAGTTCCCCCAGCCTTGAAATGGGTAGCTGCATTGAAGTTTTGTACATCCGGGGCATTTCCATCCATATTCCTTCCTTCTGTGGCAGCTGTTGTGGAAAGATTATTAGTGTGTGATTGAGCAGCCTCAGAGTTTTGCCTGAGACGTTGCAAGAATGTGTGATAGGAGGAGGAAAGCTGTCCCACTAAATGTGGCATTATGGTATGCAGGAGAGAAACAGTAGAGTTAATGTTACTTGAAGAATTGTGTGACTTGTGTTCTTGATGATCATGAAATTCTTCTAGCCTGGCATTAAATAACATTGGTTCATTTCCAGACAGCGAATTTACAGAGTGGTTTGTGTATGATGAAACATTGCCATTAGGATTTCCCATAGTAGTAGAGGTTGACTTCAGATTTAGCATATCATTAGGGTCATCATCAACGAAATTTTGTGAAGATCTTCGCCTACGTGTGTGAAGGTAGCTGTCAGGATTAAGAAGAGGATGGTCAGCTTGAACTGTTGAAGAAACCATAGCCATAACCTTTGTGGGAACATCTTGTGGATTGACAACTGCTCCATTTGTAAGAGAAGTATTCTGAAACATGTCAATAGGCACAGGTTGTTCGTTAACTAGATTGAGCTGTCCTCCTCCATTTCCCATACTCTAACCATTACATCAGAGTATTGTTCTGTATTACTGCTGCTTAAATTCATAGGGTTGAAGTTGTCGGGATTGGGATGACTTGGAATAGCACCTGAATCTGCAAATTGAACAGAAGGAACATCAGTGGTAAGTGATGGTAATGTTGAGTTTGAAGATAACTTTTTATTGACAGTAGAAAAAGATGGCAAAGAATGTGTAATTAAATCTGGTTCAATATTATCTTTGTCATTGGAAGTCTGACTGTGTAATGTATGTGTGGGTACTGCATTATTCTCATGATTAATAGTTGCACCCTTAGTGGCAGATTCTTTTAAAATATCTCCCATATCCACTGTGTTGCTGAAAACAAGTACAGTGTCATTGTCTTCCTGTAAAGTATCAACAAAGAAAAGTTCATAATTTTTATTGGAGTTAGTCTTAGAAGTAGGAACACGTGAGTTTGAAACGCTGTCATAGTCTTTGGAGATAGGTAGTAATTGTGGGTAGTGAAATTGTTGGTTAAGTGAAAGGTTAAGAAGCAGTCTTGTGTCATTTTGTAAGTCATTGGGTGCAGCAACGGGTGTTACTAATGTTGAATGCGAGTCTGACGATGTCCCTTCATTGAGGGAAGAAGAAGATGGCAAAGGAGACACATTAGCAATGGCAGTAACACCGGTTGGTTTTGAAAGTTCATCGTGTTGGATTTCAGGGCTTTTGTTTCCAAATTTTTCAGAAGCTTTGGCAACACTGTAATAAGTTTGAAATGGCCAGCTTTCAGGTGCTTGTGAAGGGAGCAGTTGATCATTTGTAGAATTAGAATCTATATGGTTATAATAAGTTTCATATTCTTGAGTAATTGTTGATTGGGCGTGGTTAAATTTTCTTTTATTATCTTCAGTTTTGAATGTAAACGATATGTCATTATTAGCACTTTCAATAAGGAATTCTGTTTTATTTGTTTTCAAAAGTTCAGTGTCTAGAAAATTATTAGTTTTGTTGTGAATTATAGTTTGTGCATCTTGTTGTAATCCATGGAAGACTGACTTATTGCTGTTATTTTTAGAAACTTCAAAGTCACCTTCTTGTTGTAGACTGGGATGTGGTGGAAGTGTAAAGGTATCAATTGGGTTAATAGTGCTCCGTTTTTGCAATGGACTTGAATGTAAGGCACTCAAAGGCTGATTAGAAGTATGGCTCAAGTTCTGGAAAGCTTGTGAATTAACCGTTTTTGCTGTAACTGGATCATTGGTGGTGCTAGTTCCAAATTCTCTGTAGGCATTTAATTTGTAGCTTGACTTGATAGGGCTTAATGGGTTAAGTGCTGCAAAAGTGTTGATATCTGATTGGAATGACCCTCCTGTATTTTGATGTTTTATAGTATTTTGTGAAGAATAAACTTTGGCTGGGGGATGAGTTGTAGGTGTAGTTGTTTGAGTTCTATGAACAGGATTATATTCAGTGTCCAGGAAGCCTACATTGTGTAAGTTAAAAGGGTTGTATATGTGGGTTACCTTAACATCAGATTTATCTTGTTGAGTTTGAGAAACTAAGTTATGTTGGCCCATTTCAGCATGTGTTATCTCCAACAAATCAGTTTTGTCAGGGGAAATATCAAAATTAGTATTGGAGTGACTGGCATTTCTTGAATTAGGCAAAGTTGGATTTAGAGTGTTTGTTGTACTCATTAGTGTAGAGGATTCATAAGGACTAAGTAGATTTGAGTCTTTAACAGGAGCATTGCTGAGAGTATATGTAACTTTAGGACTATGTAGATTGTTGTATGATTCATTTTTGATTGATGTCCGATGCTGGTCATTGCTAGAAACTTTGCCCAAAAAATCAAATATTTTCATGAATGGTTGATATAAGACATTTGGGGAGAATGTTGGGTCAGGAAGAGATGAGTGAATAGTCGATGTATAAGATGGAAAATTTGGCTGAATCTGAGATTCTGGAAAGTATGATTCATTTGGAATACTTTCTGTCTGTGATTGAAAAGTCTGGGGTAAATTGTAAAGAGTTGTTGGTCTTCCAGTAGTTTGGCTTCTTGTATAGGGCCAAGTTAAAGTCTGAAGGTCAGGGAATCTTGGAGGGGTTAGTCCTGCATTAGGGTCGTGAAAGTTTCCTTGTTCGTAATAACTATCATAGATGGCATAGTACTCACTTATATCTCCCTCAAAGAAGTCATACTCATAGTCACTGACTGTGGTGGTATCTCCTGCGGGCTGAGAAGGTACAGTTGTTAAGTCAACGGCAGGTTTAATAGATTCCTCTTCATCAGCTTTTTGGGGTAATGGCTGTTGTTGCGCTGTGTTTGTTCCAGAGGTTCCATTTTTGTTCGGCAGTAAAAGTGACTGTGAATAATATGTAGGTGATGCAGATATTTTTGTAGCCAAGGGAGTAATTTGTACATAATAAGGTGAAGATGTTCCAGAGGAAATAGAGGTTGATATTTTGGGAGGCTCTGGAGTACTTGATGGTTCAGGGGTTGTAACCCAGTCTGTTGTTGGTGCAGTTTCTGTAATTTTGGTGTATTCAGTAGACCAGTCATCATCTCTTTCTGTCACAGCTGTTTGCCCATTATCAGAAAGACCCACCACACTTGGTTCTTCTATGAAAGTCACCTGCTGTGAGTAAAGCGTTGGCAGGGTCAAGTTTGTGTTTTGCAAAGGTGATAGAAACTCCTCTTGGTTTTGTAGCCTATTGAATGCTTCATGCAAAACAAGTTGATCTGCTATTGTCAACGGGGCTGAAGTAGGTGTAGTTGTAGAATTAGAAAATGAACTCAAACTGCTATTCCCAGGCTTGTTTATATCACTGAAATTAGGCCTCTGTACTTGATGGCTGACTGATGGCTTTTTGTGAATGATTTCAAGATTAGTAGCATTTTTGTCACCCAAGTGCGAAGAGTTCCTCTTTGGAAAATTTGCTTCTAAGAAATATTGTGCAGTGAAATAGCCGTCCGTAATATTAGGGGCCTTGCTGCTTGGCCATGTTACCATTTCTTCAGCCTGTGCATGAGGAGGTAATTTTGTTGAGGTTACGGGATACTTAGCAGATGTAGAATGCAGTTCAGTGTTTGTAATTGTATCAGCTGCTGACGAATTGGCTATAATTTTGTCCATAAGGGTAAGTATTGCAGATCTTTTGGTGGTGTATTCAAATGATGGAGTTCTGCTTGGGTTTGTTGAATGCTGTTGTAGTGGTGCTGAGGTAGATTGTAAACCAGAGACACTTGAACCCGAGGAAGTTGGAGTAATTCTGTATGGTGGAGGCGTAGTGCTAACCAGAACTGGTATAAACGTTATTATTTTAGAGGCTCCTGACAGAAATGTATTTCTTTTAGGGGGTGAAGGAGTAGCAAGGGAAGGCTGCCTGAAAGTTGAACTGTAGATTTCTGTGCTAGGTGTTTTATGTGTTGTAGGGTGTTTTGATGGCTCTGAGAAAATATCATGTTGAGGCAAGGACTTCTTAGTTGTTGTGTAAAATAGTAAGAATTTGTTAGGAGTTACATCAGTTGAGTTGGAATTTCCAGGCGTGTATAGTGATGTTATTCCCGAGGGTCTTGAAGTAGACGTTTTCTGATCGTTGGGCTTTCTGTACCCTGCCAGTTTGCTCGCAGCAATTTGCTTTCGAATATCAGTATCATTTTGGGAATACCAGTTAATTGGGGCGACTTCGTTATTGGCAGTCATGAAAGTCAAACTGTTCAGAGGAACGTAGGGTCTTTTCCTCGCCTCACGTTCATGCTGAGCAGGTTCAGCCCTTTTGACGAGATGACTCCACCGTTGTTCATCGGCCTTCAGCCATCTTTCGTCTGCTGAGAAAAATGAGGCTGACTCGACGTCTCGTTTTCCTCAGTGAGGGTCTCCGTAGAATTTTCACGACTGGTGGTTTCTGTTGCAAGTGGCTTGTTCTCATGGGGCCAAGCTATTGATGTAGTACTGCAGCCAATGAAGATGATGACTACGACGGAGCTCGTCTTAGGTTGCATGATGATTCAGTTCCTGGAAGAACAAAAAATTTTAAAAAATTATGATTGATTAGGAGAAAAGTCACCAGTTCCTTGCTTTGTGCATTCAGTAAAACATATTCCATGACGTCACAAAAAATAAACGAAGAAGTGGGTAAGGGAGAGAATTGTACTTTTGTCTTAAGTGTTTTCTTTTTGTTATATATATAATATATATATATATATATATATATATATATATATATATATATATATATATATATATATATATAATTAGTGTGTGTGTGTGTGTATGAAAAAGTGGTTAAGGGGGTAGAATTTTACTTTACCTTCACAGTGCTTTCGTTTGGTTTAAGGTGTAGTGTGCACGCGCGCGCGCGTGTATGCCAGTCTTAACGTACCATGTGGCATTCTTTCGGTAATCGTTGGTGAAAATAATACGTTTCATACTTTTACATGTATTTGTTCATCAACATCTCAATAAAAGTTGAAAGTAAGCCTCGATGAAGACATTACGCACTCTTCTCTCTCTCTCTCTCTCTCTCTCTCCACCCAAGGTTTCTTCTTGTTCCCAACATAACGGAATAGAAAAGACAGCGACAGATGTGAGAAATATTTCCCTTTGACGGCCTCTGAATGACTTGCTGGTTAAGGATCCTGGCTAGCCTTTTTTTTTCTTTCCACATGCGTTCTTAACGTAACGGAAGAGCTCACCGGACTACTTGCTGTCAATAATTGTTCGAAGTTTTCCTGGGAAAAAAAAAACGAGGCTGCGAAAATAGAGCTGTGGAAAGCTGCTGCTAGTACGTTTGTTTTGGTGTCGTCTTGGTTCTACTTCGTAGGACCTATTTTCTCTTTGGCCATTCTTTTACTTATGAGTACAGCTCATTTTGTTTTGGTGTTTCATCGACTATTATCATTGATGGTAATAGCAGTAGTAGTATTGTTTGGATGATGATATACTCTTATTGATACTAATAATCACAATGATAATCATAATTTGTTTCTAATTCCACGCTTTCAAAAATGGAGCTAATCGCGGAAGGCGCGCTTCGGCTGTCTTGACTCAAAACAAAAGCCTATCGACTAGGCCTATAATAAAAGTAATATAATAATAATATTTCTAGTTATAGAGATTTTGTTCCACACCTGTGGTGCTCGGTAAGTCCCACCGTTTTTTCTGAAAAATCGATTAATTGGCGATTTCGGACCGTTAGCGTGACTGTTGTAACCGGAGGTTGTCTGATGGCCGTTTTAGCGGTACTTGAGAAGCCTAAAGAAGAGAGAGAGAGAGAGAGAGAGAGAGAGAGGAGGGGAAGTTTATTTTAATCATAATGACGGAAGGGAAAACAGAAGCAGTGAAGGAATTTCACAGATCGGAGGAAATGGGGGCCTGAGAAAGGGATACATTTTTCGTTCCAGGGGGGGATGCATGTTAGAAGATAATGATACAGTGGTTTTGGGTGGTTGGATACTCCTTCAAACAATTCTTGGCAGGGGGGGATTGCTCTCTCATTCGCGTTACTGGCACTCGGGCCTTACTGTGACCCAACATCACCGTCACCAGACCTTTCCCATTATTGCTGACAGGTGGTTCAAGAAGTCTGAATGAAATTGTTTGTGGAGAGGAGCCATGGTTAAAATTGTTTTTACTATCCGGTGTGTAAGATTAGTCGTACAATAAAGATGTTGTCTGATATTAATTTATCCATCGAGTTTGTTTTGGGGGAAATTGTGTGCTCTGATGAAGATAAACAAAGATCTGTCGGTTTTCTTGTCGGCTATCCTTGCAATAATGTCTAATTATTAACATTTGCCAGGTACATTAGATAGGATAGTTCTTCGTATCAGAAAAGTTAAACATCATGATTCAGGCACTGGTTTGATCTTACTATAAATAAAATTCGAACATTTTTCTCAAGATTATGGGTTTTTGGCTATCTACACCCAAAAAGTTTATCGCTTTCTTCGCTTTTAAGCATCAGACGTCTTCCTTTCTTTTCATTCTTCTTGCTTACGTCAGTCCTGGTCAAGAAAATGCGTAGAGCCTTTTAAGCCTAGAGGAAAAATTTCCTTCGTTTGACATCTGGTTTCAGTTGCTGGCTGTTCTCATAGCACCTTCCCATCAGCATTTCGTAATGACATCACCTCTGGGAAAGGTGTATTCCCCAGACTTAACGGGAAATGAACACGTATTTGACACAACCGATTGATCTTGACGTACCATATGGGAGAAAAATGACTAGGTCCACATTTCTGGGTCCCACATTGGAGGTGCCTATTGTGGTCACTCAGAGAGAGAGAGAGAGAGAGAAAATCTCAGTCTTAAGGGCATGTTCATTAGGATATATAAATAATTCATTTACTTGAAATGATTGTAAGGAGTTTTTGTTAGTACGAACTATGTGTGTGTGTGTGTGTATATATATATATATATATATATATATATATATATATATATATATATATATATATATATATATATATTATCTCTCTTTTTTCATAAAAGCTCACACCCTTGATATATTCGAATTAGGCTAACCGTTTGTTTATATAGAGAGAGGCCTGAACTGGAAGCAATAGGTCCCATGATATGTCGTTTGGGAGTTTTCTAGGAGGGAATACTATAGGCAAACTCATTGCTTAGAGAAATTGAACCTAATTTTGAGTGCTGGCTCATTTGAAAAAGTTATTGAACTTCACAAAGCTAGAGCAGTTGATGCTTGGAACTAGACATTGAACCTCCCAGCGCAGATATAATTATGATATGCAAATGAGGATGAGTGTTTTGATATAACAGTGCTGACAACAACAATGCACACTTTTCAGGATGGATTTGCAGCTTGCATCGTTTCTTCGGAGTGGGAAAACTATAACTAATAGTCGTTATTATTATTATTATTATTATTATTATTATTCAGAAGATGAACCCTATTCATATGGAATAAGCCCACCAGAGGAACCATTAACTTGAAGTTGAAGCTTCCAAAGAATATGATTTTATTAGAAAGAAGTAATTTATTTTTAAAAAAGAAATTAAAAATTAATAAATAAATAAAAAAACAGAAAAATAGGAAAAAACTAAACAAGAAGTAGAATTTATTCCAGGAGAGTAAACATAAAATGGAGATAAATTCAAATGAGGGAAAAATAAACATGTGCAGATTGCTTCCTAAAATGTTAAACTGGGTCCTGAGTCTGATTCCAAAGAACAGTAGAATGAATCCATAGCGTGAACAAAACTGGAATCAATTCCAAGTAATGACATCTACGCCATAGGTGCAACATACGGTACACACACTCTCTCTCTCTCTCTCTCTCTCTCTCTCTCTCTCTCTCTCTCTCTCTCTCTCTGACTCACCACTGTTTACCCGTGTCACGGACGACCGATTATGGAGCCCGAAAATTGTTTGCACAAAAGTGAGAAAAGGAGGCAACGGGGACACCTCTCTCTCTCCCTCTCTGTTCGATGACCACCATCTGCAGAAGTCAGTCAGTGACGGTTCTGTTTTCGCGGGTTTTTGTTCGACCGTGAAACATTACGTTTAATGGAAGTGTTACCTTTCTTTACTTCTCTCTCTCTCTCTCTCTCTTATTTTCCTCAGACGTAGAGAACGGAACCGTAATGTCATGCTGTTGGCGGGATTTTTTAATCATCATTAATAATTTTTATTTCAGTGTAACACGTTTTCTGTAATAGGTAAGTGCCTCTGGAAATTAGAAAAAAATAGACTAATGATAATCATTAATCATCATTTCTTCCCATTGTAAAACATTTCCTGTAATTGGAAGTTTCCTCTAGAGAATAAAAAGAAAAAATAGACTAATCAATAGTTCCAACCGCGCTTCGCACAGCGAGAGACCAGCGTTCAATCCCACGGAGGGGAAACGACTTCGGCCCGCTTCTTGAGAAATGCATTGTTCTTCTGTTGACCTAAATTGCGAATTACGTACCTGCTGGGTAATCGACTGTAGTGGGTTACAGACAGGATGAAAGATAGCATTAGGCTAGCAACCTCATCCCAGAAGAATAGTTGAAAACTGGAGTGCAGTAACCCTTCAATGCCACCCCTCCCTCACCCCCTCACCGCCCCCCCTTGTGGAAAATAAGGCTGGATATCTAAACAAAAAAATGTGCAACTCAGTTGTGAACATTATTTGGCATTGTTAGTTTTCTTCTCAATTGTGTACAGTATGCCGTCTATTTTAGAAATTTTAGGGAACCAGAATTAATCATTCTGCAAAATTTCTCTCAGAACAAAGTGCCGATGTAATTTTATTTTAAGAACAAATAGAATTTTTGTGCCTCGATTCATATCCGTCCTTTAATATTTTAAAATATACTTCGTTTTTTTAGAAGTTTTCGGGAACCCAAATAAATCATTCTCCAAAATATCTCGCAGATCATTGTGTTGATTTTTACTTATTTTTATAATTTTAAGAACAAACTGAATGTTTCTGTGCATCGAGTCATATCCGTCCTTTAATTTTTTTTTAAATATATTTTAATATGAACACGTATGCAGTGTTGAAAACTCTCTCAGCTGCAATATATTGTAGGTTATATTCTTGTTAGCACGTGCATATACTGGCCAGAACTTTCGGAAGTCGAAGTTGGTAGTGATAATGGTTATTTTTTATTAGGATTAATCGCGTCTTCTTGAAAATAACTTCAGGAATTCAAGCAGGGAACAGAAGTTAAGATATAACTGATTCGCCTCTTGTGAAATTAGATTCAATGAACTTACGAAATTAGATTCAATTAACTTACGAAATTAAATTCAATTAACTTACGAAATTAGATTCAATTAACTTACGAAATTAGATTTAACGAGCTTCTTACGAAATTAGATTCAATGAACGTACGAAATTAGATTGAATGAACTTACGAAATTAGGTTCAATGAACTTACGAAATTAGATTCGATAAAGTTACGAAATTAGATTCATTGAACTTACGAAATTAGATTCATTGAGCTTACGAAATTAGATTCAATGAACTTACGAAACTAGATTAATTGAACTTACGAAATTAGATTTGATCAACTTTTGAAATTAGATTCGATAAACTTATGAAATTAGATTCATTGAACTTACGAAATTAGATTCAATCAACTTACGAAATTAGATTCATTGAACTTACGAAATTAGATTTGATCAACTTATGAAATTAGATTCAATGAACTTCGAAATTAGATTTCAGGTAACGTATTCCCACAACATACCGGCAATGCAAGACGATCATTCTCATCTACATTTACGGACAAAATCGAACACACACACACATAAACAAACGAACTTCAAGCACAGAACGACTCCAGGTCATCTCGTATCCGTTACTCTGTAACAACTATTAGTCATTCCCACCACTTGAGCGAAACCTGGCAAGATGCTGCTTTTATATTCGTTTGGAAATGCATCGTAATCATCCCAACTCGGTTCAGAATTTGTGGGAAAGCTTTCCGTCTCCTCCGAACGGGTCTTGGACTTAACCTGCACATGACTGGAGGCTTATGAAACCGATTTTTTTTTTTTTTTTTTTTTTTTTTTTTTTTTACCTGCTTTTTTTGACGGGTTGCTTTGTGCTGTTATTCAGGTATGTTTCCAGGTCGCATGTTTGTTGCATATTTTGTTTGTTTATGTTATTGCGTTGAGAATATACGAATTATTTCGTAGTGAGTTTGAAAAGTGCGTTTCATGACGGATCAGTTTTATTCGTACTTATTATTATTATTTTGTAGCCTGAATATATATATATATATATATATATATATATATATATATATATATATATATATATATATATATATATATATATATATATATATATATATATATAATTTTTTATCTCCTTACAGCTGTTGTACAAAGTATATGATCTTGAGAAATTCGTGATATTATGACATTAAGCAATACCTACTCAGCGTTCATTTATATACCGTAATACGAAAATCACCGTTAAATTGCACATTTTAGCCTGAACCACAAAATAGTTATGTCAGGCGGATGCAAATTCTCACAAGCACTGTATGAGCCGTATAATACCGGTTTTTCCAGCGAAGACGGGCGGCTCCGTTCAGACGCTTGTTATGGACGTTGCAGGAAACTGTTTCCTGACCGCGTTCGTTGCTTGGACTTTCAGGAAGTAAGTTATTGTCGATGGCCTTTTTTTTTTTTTGACGTATTTACTTATTCGGTTAGTTTGTGTCGTTCTTATACAGTTTACCGGTTTAATGCCATCGTTGTGGGATTCTCTCTCTCTCTCTCTCTCTCTCTCTCTCTCTCTCTCTCTCTCTCTCTCTCTCTCACTGTCGTGGACTAAAAAATCACGTATAATTCTCTCTCTCTCTCTCTCTCTCTCTCTCTCTCTCTCTCTCTCTCTCTCTCTCTCTCTCGTGGACTAAAAAGTCACGTTAATTCTCTTTTCAAATTTTTCTTTTCAAATTAAAGTATCCTAATTTTTTCATTGCTTTATTTGGTGTAGCATAAATGATGTTCCTGACTTACAAAGCAAGAACAACAACAACAATTAAAAAATCACAAATACTAAATTTGTTATCAATAACTAATATCTGAGAACTCCCGGTAACTAATATCTGAGCACCCCTCAACGCGAAGCGACATAAGACGTCAAGCAGTTATTATTTTTCAAGACTGATGGTAGTTACGAAAAGGCGAATAATTGAAAATAAAAAAAAATTGGGTTATAATGGGTCTACACATTTGCACGAAAACGAGAAAATAATTTTTTCAAGACTGAAAGTACGAAAAGAATAATTAAAAATAAAAAAAAATTGGGTTATAATGGATCTACACATTGCAGTAAAGACCACAGAATTCCTGGGAAAACGAAGGTTCCTGGGAAAATATTATTTTTCAAGACTGACTGATGTTAGTTACCAGGATAGACAACTTCCGTCAAAACATAAATTATATAAAAAGAACGTTTGTATATATAATAATAGGGAAAACGAAAGCAGGCAGAGGAATTGGAAAACTCAGACGAGGAAGAGATTTTTGTATATATATATATATATATATATATATATATATATATATATATATATATATATATATATATATATATATATATATATATATATATATATATATATATATATATATATATATATATATATATATCTGTATATATATATATATATATATATATCTGTGCGTGTGCGCGCGCGCATATGCACGCAATCTTTTATCGGATTCTGTAAACCGTTATCTGGCTCTTTGTTTGGCAGTGAAGTCTTGAGGTCACCTTCCTTGTTCAACGGGTTCATCCCAGGTCTTGTTATCGTGGGTATGACACAGTTGAAACATGCGAGAGAGAGAGAGAGAGAGAGAGAGATCCTGCTGCTTTCACTCCCCACCAGAGGTTGCCTTAAGGTCTGATATGTCTTCCTCATTGCCACAGCAAGATTTTTACCGTTTTGTCTCTTCGAATAGATTATCCGTTGCGCGGACGAGACTGGTTTCATCCTAGCCGGGGGATAAAGAAAATGTTAGGAGACATTTTCTCTCTCTCTCTCTCTCTCTCTCTCTGTCTGCAGGAGAAGAGAGAGAGTATTCAGTTGCCTTAGGTGAAACCTTTTATATATTTTGTTCCCTGATACCAAAGAGAAAACGGTAGTAAATGATAAAAAAAATGTTTAGCGAGTTAGAAAACTGGACTTGAGTTTCATACTGCATTATTCCTTGTCGAGGTAGAGGCTCTCTCTCTCAGGCAGGTTTTTGACCTGAGTCGACCCACTTCAGTAGTGAAACGCAACTTTCATATATTGAAAGGTATAACTTTGTTCTTACTTAGTTGAACAGTCATTTCGAGTAAGGATAACTTTACGATTTTGGACTTGAATGCCCTGATGGCAAGTATACAGTCTTTGAATTCTGTAACTTTCCTTCATTATTAGAATTATTCTTATATCTTAATTCATGCCTGGAAAAACTGTATTAGTGTATAAGGTTAATATATTATCATTATAGCAATTCACCAGGCTGATTGAATCAGAACATTTACATATCAGACTCCCTGGGGGTTAATCAAATACGCCCAAATATCCAACAGATTGCCCAGATGAAATTATATTATCATTTCAGCAATTCACCAAGATGAATGATTCTGAACTTCAGTTTCCCAAAATAACCTGCGTGCGCACCAATGCGCAATTAAAATCCATTCATGGGACGAATTTCATGTCAAACTCTTCTTTTCTTTCTCTGCAACTTTTCCCCACTTCTATGTCAGGTCGATGTTACTGACAGCTTTCCACCTCCACCTGGCTCGGTCAAACACATCGTCCTCTGATAACTGTTTGTCTCTCAGGTGTTCTCTAACTACATCCATCCACCTTCTTAGCTTCTTAGGTCTTCCTCTTGCTCTGCCGCCAGGCACCTCCATCTGCATCACTCACCTCCCTACGTATGCCTCGCCCCTTCTCATCACATGGCCATACCACTGCAGTCAAGGTCTATAGATTAAACTTTAATCTATAGACCTTGACTGCAGTACTCTGTGGGGTTTGATCAAACACGCCCAAACATCCAACAGATTGCGTTGGTGAAACTTGGGTTCGTCGTGATCGCGATCTACTTTCTGGGTTTCCTCTTCTCCTGAATCAGGTGATGGAACTCCGTAAATACGCAGTGATGAGACTCATTTTAGCGTTTTCACCTGTTCTGGTAACGTGTGTATGTTGTGGAGCTCGGCGCGTTAATATGGAATTTTTATGACTTCTTGGAAAGTTTTGATAGTGAGTTATTTGTTGGCATGTGTCGGGAATAGTTGTATTCGTAATTGTGGCGATTAGGTAGAGGTTTGAGTTTGCTCTTCCTAGTGTGTTTTAGCGTCTGTTTATGTATATATATATATATATATATATATATATATATATATATATATATATATGTATGTATGTATATATGTGTATGTGTATGTTTGTGTTTCTGTGTATGTATATTGCGTGTTCATAAGTTCAAAAACAGGCGAGAACTTGAAATAAAACTTGGGAAAATTATGTAATAAATAAGGCAAGGTAGATTCCAGCCGCGAAGGAATAGAAAAACACGCCTCTTTTAATAGGAAGTGTTATAGAGAAAATGCTAAATGGAGAATGTCAGACAGTCTTTGAATATGAAAAGAAAGTAACAAGTTATCCTGCACTCTTCTTCAGGTTCTTAAGTACGATTTTCAGTGCGGAATTGTGATTCTAAGTATCGTGGAAAATTATCACGGGCCATCTTCCTGGAAACTGATGAGAATTGCTTCCCGCTCCGGAAGCCTTAATAAAGACGATTAACTCTCCATTTTTCTTAATATGTTTTGGTATCATACCATTTGAATTCCTATACTATTTATGTTGTTGTTAGGACGTCAGTCGTAGTTATTACCGAAGTTGTTCGACTGTTTGTTGCTAATATTATGTCTCCTATTATTGTTGATGACGGCAGTCTATTTGATCCACTAGACGTAGCTGCCATCTCACGGCAGAACGAAGAACTGAAAACGTGATTGTGAGACAGGTGTGGAACACGACGGTGCGGTGGGTTTGGCGTCCAGTTACCTCAGAATAATGGTGGCCCAGCCGAAGGCGTTGTTGCTGTTTGCGTCATCAAGACCGAGTATTAATGTTGCTTTCATTATCTTTCGCCCTCCACAACCGCATAACAGTTCCGAATTCGACTTCTTGATTACGGCAGCTTTGCATAAGAAGTGGCTGATGGTTTGGGGCCCGTTCTGTGATAATCGATGCTGTTGCCCTCGAGTTTGGTTGTCCAGATGTAAACGTGTGTATAAACAATAATAATAATAATAATCATTGTGAATTTGTTATTAAAATGGCTCATTTTTAAGCGTGGATTTCTGTTAGATTTTGTCTCATTTTAATGCTGAATTTATTGTAGTAATTGCCTCCATTTGATCGTGAATTCCTCATTGCAGATACCTCTTTTAAGCATGAATTTCTGTAATCAAGAATTTATTGTAGTAGTTGCATCGTTTTAAACCTGAATTCCTGATGGTAAATGCCTCTTTTAAGCATGAATTTGTATACAGTAGTTACCCCCTTTTAGGCATAGATATCTGATAGAAGCTGCCGTCTTTTTAGCATGAGATTTTGATAGTAGCTTCCCCTTTACAAACATGAATTTATTATGGTTATTTTCTTTTTCAAACTTGAATTGCTGATAGTAGTTGCCCCTATTAAGCATGAATTTCCGATAACATAATACTTGACTGTTTCTTGAGTTTACATTCCTGATAGCAGCCGCTCACTTTTTAGCCTTAATTCCTGCAGGCATGACAGGCGTTTCAGAGGGCGGATTGTAAAGTTGGCGGATATAGAAGATGGTAACTTCCGTGCGCGAACGAAAATAAAAATACGAACTATATCAGAAAGATGGCAATTAAATCATTTCAGTGCGACGGCTGATCTTGGATAAGGTAAGAAAGCATGCGACGTTTAGACGCGCGCGTGCGCTCACACAAACACACCCACACACGCAATATACATAAATACACATCGGAGGACACAGGTGAACACAGAGAACATTGGCTGGGAGTGGCCCATGCAGAGGACACAGGTGAACACAGAGAACATTGGCTGGGAGTGGCCCATGCAGCGAACGCAATGCCGAAATGATTCTTCTGCTGGCGGGAGAAGAGATGAACTCTGCAGATTTTTTTTTTTTTTTTTTTTTTAAGTCGTATTTCCTAAACGGTCGTCTCCGTTCGGCCCCGTTCCTCCGTTCGCGTGATTTGGTGGAATTGTCGTTGTGTGCAGCTGTTTGAAGGGGATTTATCGCTCCAAATGCGAAGGAAATCTAATATAACTTTCTAGCGCGAAAATGTTCTGCAGGAAACGTCGGAAACGTTTGGTCTAAGTTTAATTTCTACAGCACAAGTCAGGTGAATTCCGGAGTTTGAGATAGAACGGTAGTTTTTTTATTGTCAGTCCTTTTTTTTTTTTTTTTTTTTTTTAGGGTTCGCACTTTGGAAAATTACAGCCATCTTAGCCATCTTATTCTGTGCATGAATGTGAAGTATTGACGATATTTTACGTATTAAAGTTTAGGTAAAGGATGATTGATATTTTAATGGAAAATTAGGTAAAGGATGATTAATATTTTAATAGAAAGTTAGGTAAAGGATGGCTGATATTTTAATGGAAAATTAGGTAAAGGATGATTGATATTTTAATGGAAAATAAGGCAAAGGATGATTGATATTTTAATGGAAAATTAGGTAAAGGATGATTGATATTGTAATGGAAAATTAGGTAAAGGATGATTGATATTGTAATGGAAAATTAGGTAAAGGATGATTGATATTTTAATGGAAAATTAGGTAAAGGATGATTGATATTATAATGGAAAATTAGGTAAAGGATGATTGATATTATAATGGAAAATTAGGTAAAGAATAATTGGTATTTTAAGGTAAAATAACATATTTTAATTAAATAATATCCGTTATTATACGGATGAAGAGCAGAGGACATTTTAGAGCAAAGATAACAGATGTAATTAACAAGAGAGCTGACATTTAAATAAAAAAAAATAACGGATAGGTTTTTCTTTTTAAAGATAACCAACATTTATCGAAAAAGATAGCCGACACTTCATAGGAAAGATAATATGATAATTCAGAACGGTCTTTTATCGAACCAGTGCATTTCATTTCCCAAGGTGGGGTATAATTTTTGCAGAAACGTCTCTTGAACGCATTGCAAACTCCCATCTTTTTACCTTCCTGTCCAATGTTGGAAGTTGGTTTGAAAACTTCAGTTACATCGTGGAACTCTTTCCTTCCTCCGTATTCCCAAGTTGATATAACCCGTCATTTTCAGGAAGAGAAGTCCGAAAACTCAGTTTTTCTAATTTTTTTTCTTGCAGTTTCACGATTTGAGTTGGATATCAATCACTAAAATAGATAATAAAAACATTGACTGACAGAGTAGTCTAGGATGCTAATACACAATTTAATGAATCATAGGTTGACAGAAGATAATAACGGCAGTGTCAATCATCACTTGAAAATGATGATAATGATGATTCATCACCGTATCTTTAATCATAAGAACGACGCCCTGTGTATTTCCTAGAAAACAAATCGTTAATATTTTTTTCTTATTTTCTCTAGAGCAAACTTTCCCAAATTATTTTTAATTACTGTTCGCAGTCATGCAAAATGTCTCCACATTGCACGTGCATGCAGTCCCGTGCATGAAAGATGCTGCCATTAAAAGCACGAGAGGGTTGCCAATTTAGAAGGAGAGCTGGACCAATTAGCTAAGGAGGACAATTTTTTTTTTTCGGCATTCGGTCAGGTCAGAACTTGGAGGGGTGAACGGTAATTGATATCAGACGCCGTTGGCTTGGCACACCCGTTTACAGTATCATTTGTTTATAGAGATAACACAGCGGATTATCTCTGGTCTTTGCGAGAAACCTCCAGTTCAGCATTATTTCCGTGATAATTGTGCCGTGTCAAGATAGCACTCAGGAAGTGCAGTGCGTGAGAGATTATTAAGCCCTCGTGTCTGTCTCTTGCTTGAAGAGAAGTCGAGGTTTGAGCTAAATTATCAAGCGTGGCTTAAAACTTGCAGTAAATATTAACGGTGTGGTGCATCATCCAGTAGGTCACAGAACAGAACATTTATTTTATTAAGTGAATTCACGTAAGTTTTGTTAGAACCAACAGGTCAGCATTTTTCCGTTTTCACCTTCATTCTGCGAAAGGTTGAATCGTGTTTCCCGAATTGATGAGCGTAACCTTGCAATTCGTCTATATTTGCTCTCTCTCTCTCTCTCTCTCTCTCTCTCTCTCTCTCTCTCTCTCTCTCTCTCTCTCTCTCTCATGTACTGTATACGCATACGAAATAATTGTCATGCTGTTGCTAGAACAAATGAACAGATGTCATAGCATATCGAAGTAAGGAAGTTTTGACAACAAATGTCACGGCATACGTCAAGGTAAAGGATTGATCCCGTCGCGTTTTTATTATTATTTATTTATGTTTTTTTTTTTTGGTACCGTGTTGGAAACCCTGTTTACCCGCTTCACCTATTTGACAGCTGATAACGAATTCCAAAAGGAATTGAAGGAAAAAGATTTGATACCAGTCAGCGAACCCGCCGGAAATACTAGTGTTAATAAAGAAATTTTTTTTTTTTTAACAAATTTGAATTTTAAATTTAAATCCTCCCTATAGATGTTGCGTACTGATAATGTTCTAATGCTGTATAGAAAGCACGTCTCCCGGTATCCTGGGCAAACAGGATATGCAAATATGCTCTCATTTCTGTTTTTGTATAAAATTATGATTTTTCGATTCGTCTCTTGTGTCCAAAAAGTAAGGATTCACACGCACACACAATACATATGTAATATTTATGTGTATATATACATATGTATATATTGTGTGTATATTGTAATATTTGTGTATATATAACATTTTTGTATATATATAATATTTGTGTGTATATATATATATGTGTGTGTGTGTGTGTATTTAACCCTTGGGCTTTCCGTGCTTCATCGCGACCTATTTTCCGCTCGCACCAGATCATGAAGGCCTGTTGCTAATTTCAGTTCAAGTTATTTTTATACATAGCATTGGACTTAGAGTTTACAGTTCCTCGGTCGTTCTCATAAAAGCGGCTCCAGACTCCAAATCATATGTTCTGGTGGTTGTCAACTCTAACGGCCCGGTCGATCTCGCAATTGATTTTATAAGTTTCTGGGTTTTCTAGTTTCCAAAAATAGCATGATTGAGGCGGTTATTTTTAGGGGGGTGGGTCTTATTGTTGGGTGGAGGGGAGTTATTTAGTAACATCTGTTACTCTTTCAAAATCAGACACAGGCACATGCTGAAGAAAATGGAGTAATTCGCTCTTGTATCACAAGAACGCGTAATCGCAGCGTTTGATCGGGTTGGGTGGTCTTGGTTGCAAGCTGAGTGTCTTGCGCTGCACGTTTTAGTAACACAAAATATTTTAAGAACTATATATTTAAAAATATTGGAGGAACTAGTTAGTAAAAACTATTTGAGGGACTTATTAGTAAAAGATATTGGAGGAACTAAGTAATAAAGAATATTTTAGGAACTAATTAGTAAAGATATTGGAGGAACTGATAAGTAAAAACTATTTGAGGAGCTAATTAGTAAAAGATATTGGAGGAACTAATTATTAAAAACTATTCGAGGAGCTAATTAGTAAAAGATATTGGAGGAACTAATAACAAATATTTTAGGAACTAATTAATGAAAAATGTTGGAGTAACTAATTAGTAAGCAACGTTGGAGGAAGTAATTAATGAAAAGTATTGGAGTGTAACTAATTAGTAAACAACACCGGAGGAACTAATTAGTAAAACTAATTAGTAAACAAAATTAGAGGAACTATTTGCATCATATGTAGGAAGCACCTAGAGTTTTGGTATAGAGGATGTTAAGTGACTTCCAAGTCTAATTGTTGGTTTAATGATCCGTTACCTGACCAATGTGCTGATATTTAGTGAGCTTAGTTGACCTTGATTGGGATAGAGTGAATATAGAGATTCGGGGGAATTTAAGGGTCCATTAGCTTAGTTTATGGGTAAAGGGGGAAGGCGGAAAATTATACACAGTAGTAAAAAGTGAAGCATTAACCATGCTGCAATTTGTGATTACTTACTAGCGTGTTTTATAATGACAGATGGCTGTCGTTGTATCTTTTAACTGTAAAGGAATACACCCTTCTTTTACTTATACTCCGCTGTTTTTCTTTAAGGATGACTCCCCTGTGCAGAAAACTACCATAGCCTTTCGTTTTGCCTGAACTTTAAAGTGTGATGAACAAGAGGTTAATCCCTGCTCAGGGTTTGACGCATTTCACCTGCAAAACACGATCTCTCCGTCGTTCCTGTGAGCTAGGGATTGGGTCTATGGGACGGGACGTATAGGCCTACCTGCAGAGTTAATCAGCACCCACTGCCTGGTTCTCCCTGGTCCTTGCATAGGTGAAGGGGTGGGTGGGGGCCATGGGTGCTGATCATAAGTGTTTATATTAGGTCTCAAGGAAATTGTGTGCAAATCCAGTGGCTGTTCCTGCTTCTATTCCTCATTAGCATTCTTTAAGCAGCGTCATTATACGTATAATGAAGAGTTTTACAATAACCTTTCGTGTTTTAAAGCTTTTCTCTGAGACAAAATTTATAAACTCCGAAGGGGGGTAGTGCTGTCAGTGCACCTCATGCGGTGCACTGTAGGCATTATTTACGGCTCTTTGTAGCTTCCCTTCGGCTCCTAGCTGCAACCCCTCTCCTAACAATTAATTCATAGTGCAACTGCGAGGTTTTCCTCCTGTTACACCTTTCAATTCTGTTTCCCTTTTCAGCAGTGAATGACCCCATGGGTCCCAGCGCTTGGCCATAGGCCTAAATTCTATCTTCCATTCCATTCCAAAATTTATATAAAAAAAACAAAAAAGTACATTGTAAAAGCAAAACTAAATAAAAGTCAGGCACCGTGAAACAATCGCTGGGGAACTGTGTCAGTTCGCGAAACCCAGAACTTCCTTCATCACAAAGATTAGAAATTAGAGAGGGAGATATGGCTCTATAATTTATAAGTCTAGGGTGGTGTTTTTGTGGCCCAATCGCCGTGACGGCAAAAGGAGGAGCAGCACGAAGGAAGAAGCCACTCGCTCACTTTTGCCTCTCCTCGCCCTCCTGCCTAGTACTTTGTTCCGTTAACTCCAGGCGCCTAAATCAGACCGTAAGGTTGTAATTAACGTCCTGACTGGGAGGAGGAGGAGGAGGAGGAGGAGGAGGAGGAGGAGGAGAGAGAGAGAGAGAGAGAGAGAGAGAGAGAGAGAGAGAGAGAGAGAAAGAAAGGAAAACTTATGTCTTTAACCTACTTTTCATTGAGGACGCATGGGTTCAAATACTGCACATGCACACACATATATACTGTGTAATGTGTGTGTGTGTGTGTGTGTGTGTTAGGTCTTCAGACCAAAATATGGAATTGTTCCTCCCAATCCCTGATTTCTAACACAGGGCCTCTTGGTAGGAAGGCGAGTTTGGACTTTAGTCCATGTTATATATTCACATAGACGTCTAATCAGCAGCACGTAAAACCCTCCACTGTACATCTTCACTGTCAGTATGTAGATGTAGCATAAGGCCATTATTTTTGATAACTCATACTCTCTCATTACTGCTATCTTCAGGTCTGTGGTCTCATGTTTATACGTATATACAAAATAGAAATAGACGCATGCATGCACTTTAAATTATCCTTGCATTAAATTTTTAATGAAATTATTATTACTCAAAGTAAGCGAATATTGATATGGAATAAGCCTAAAAGGGCACTGACTTCAAAGCAGACTAGAATTCCCACATAGAAATATAACATGAAAAGTAATTAAAAATAGAGATAAATAAATAGAATGTATACAAATCCTTCCAGGGCAGTCACAATAACTGGTACTTATGTTTTATTAGTCAAAATGGGATAAGTATGTCACGCTGAATTTCAGAAGTGTTCCGAAACGCCTTCCTCTTCTTACCTGTCAATCTCTCACATAATCAGATGTTCACGCCTCCTTAACACTGTTGAAAGGTCGATGCTCCTATATCATCCTTTTTTGAAAACAGTCTTGATCTGTTTCCTGTATGTTATGCGTCTCTCTCTTTTAGATATTGTCAGTAATTTGTAGAGGAACTACTAATTTCCATTCATGTTAGTTTTCAGTCCGTTTTAGTCACTGGTTTGATGTTCTCGATGATAGCTAATGTTCGTATAGCGCTTTCAGTATTTATACCATATTTTATTTATGCAGTTTTGCTTGATTAAGGTCACTCAGTCATGTTTTTCACTCGAATAACTTTACAACAGTTGCATCCACTTATTCATTGTAATGTCACTTGAGATACGCCGTTTAGATTAACTCAAAATATTTTCATGCAAAGTGCTTAAATAACCGGTTACTATTAAAACTCAAAACGCTTATTGTTCTCGTATAATGTAATTCAGCTAACTGTGATCTTTCAGGAACAGTCTGTTGAAACGGAATCGTGAAGTTCAAGAAATAAAAAATGTATATTATAAATTAAACTAAAAAGTTTATCACCGGTGCGAAAAGCCTAGCCTACACCTTTTCCAGTCTGCGTCAAATGTCGAATGAGCGAGAAGAAGCCATTGAGATTGAGTAGGACTGCTCGCAACCGCTTCCCGCCAAGTGGACACGCACATGCGCGCGCACGCACACACACACACACACACGCATGCCATTTCGTACTTTTGCGGTCGCGTAAACGAACCAGGCTGTAAAAAAGAGTAAACATCTCGTTGGATTTTTGCATGCATAATGCAGCAACACGTTGTTTTTTTGTGTTTTTTTTGTAAAAGAGGCCGCTTGGAAATTACACAGTTGTATAGAAAGCTGGAGAGTGGACAAGTAGGTTACAATCCTGAATTCTTTTAATACGTGGCATTTAAATTTCCCAAAACTGTTTTCAGAAGGTGAAAGAATTCTGTATCGTTAATTCAAGTGATATATATATATATATATATATATATATATATATTATATATATATATATATATATATATATATATATATATATATATATGAAAATATATGATAAAATAAATTATCTTCTTCAACAAATGTAAATTTCATTAATTATTTTTATTGTTGGTGCAAAGAATTATCAAGCTAAAAATAAAAGTTAATGGAATGACCACGTATCTAAAAATAAAATAATTGTCACTTAGGAGAATCGATTTCCACCGAATGTTTTCCCTAGCAGAGAACAGAAAAACACGCCAAAACAAACCAGACGTAGTTTTATGTCAATGCATTTCTTTTGCAGGTTGGGACGTTGGCTACGTCTCAATAAAATTTCTCCTTGCAGCTTTCTACCCACCTTTTATGATCGGTGGCTGAAGTCATGATTTCTTCCTTTGTACTTACTTTATATTATTTGTATATATGTATAAAGTTTTTTTTTACTTAATTTTAGTTTTTATCTCTCTCTCAGGTGTCGAGGACTTAGTTTTGTGAATTCTCTTAATACTTTAACAATGTAAATTTCATTAATTATTTGTAAGGTGCAAAGGTTAATGGAATGACCATTTAAAAATAAAATGGTCATTGGTTTCTCTCTCAAGGGTAGACGTCACGTCTCACAAAATTTCTCCCCAGCAGTTTTCTGCCCACCTGACAGTTTTCTTCGTAGCGTTTCTCCTTATGTCGAGGGACTTGGTTTTGTGAGATTCTCTTAATACTTTTAGGAAGGGTATGACCATTAAATTGGTCATTGGTTTCTTCTCTCTCTCCTACAGTTTTGTCTTCTCTCAAAAGGTATCACCATCTCTCTCTCTCTCTCTCTCTCTCTCTCTCTCTCTCTCTCAGTTGTCGGGGACCTACAGTTTTCTTAATTCTCGTAATACTTCAGGAAGCAAAGGTATCACCATTAAATTGGTCTTCAGTGTGTGAGGAGGTTTGGTTTATTTAAGGAACTTAAGCCACTGAGAACTCCTTTTCTCTTATACGCGACTTGAACTATGGTATTTTAAGTTTACACTTTTGAAGTTGTGTTTATAAGCATGTCTATGGATGTTTTTTAAATTTTTTACTTTTTTACACTGTAAAGGTTATATGCATGTCCTAAATGCAAAGTTATCTCTTTTTTTATGTGGAATATATTTTTGCAGTTTATTTAAATCATTTTAAATTTTATTTTATTTAAAATCCAAATTCATTGATTATTCATCTCAAGTCAAATTTATTATAGCGCTGAATAATCCCTCGGATTCCAGTGCTTGGCTTCAAGCGTAAATTTCATATTCCATTCCATAATACATTGTCGCACATTGTGTGGAAAAAGTGTCAGAACATTTGATAATTTTGATGTACCCTTGGAGAGAGCATTGAAAATTAAAACACAGTAGGGCCATGTTGAGTGAACGGAATGTCCAGAGGGCTATTTGTGTCAGCTTCCCCACCACAGTACAAGAGCAAGTTGCCAAAACATGATTGGATTGTTATAAGAATGATTTTTATATATCTTTGAGTGAGTTTTAGTGTACTAGGGGCAGAAAGTTCTCATTGTCTAGTAGTTTTGTTGTTGTTTTTGTTTCATGATGTTCAAAACATTGTATAATTAAAACTAGATGATCCCATTATCATTATTATTGCCTTCACGATCCGTGACTTTGTATTTTCGTAATAAGTTGATCACCTTAGTTTTTTGGTTTCAATTCGAATTTCTCCTAACTTTTCCCCAGACCTGAATGCTTCTCTTTCTGCTTGACAGTCGAGGCACTGCATGACCAGATCTGATGATCGAGTTGCTCTCTCTCTCTCTCTCTCTCACTACAGTACTTGTATAACAGATTTCAGCCTCTTTTAATATGAACTGCCCAGCTAGTTGACTAAAACTTTAGCCTTTGGCAAATGATGCACTGACTGACGAGACATCTTTATTTTGCCTGTCATATACCACAGCAGATGATAAACCAGTTCTAACATGTTGCATCAGTTCCTTTCTTTCATTACAATCGCCAGAGTAAAAACATATCTCTCTAGTTTTCCTGGAATACAGTAGTTTTGTAAATAATCCTACTGTATGTCACTGAAGTACAAACAATAAATGATTGATGATTTTTTCAGGGAAGTGTGATGAATTTGATTAAAGTGATGCATACTGAATTAGGCTGAAGGTGCTTCTTAGGAGAGTCAGATTGAGAAGTGCCACAGACTGACGTCTAAACTGACAAGAGAAGTACTTGGGATAGGTAAAGTAGCTGTGTTTTTACTGTAAACAGCAATTTTTAGCAGTACGAGAGAGAGAGAGGTTGCACATTTATGACAGTGTCATTAGCTACCTAGTGCTTAACTTTTCACATTAGTATGTAGGTTTACTTCAGAGTCCTCTGCAGCTTTTCAGCTTACTTGAGAACTGACGTAAAAGTCCCCTTCAGAAGGAGAAAGGTTTAGTATTACTGTATAGGAACCTCTTCTTCAGTTTCCAGAATAGTGTTTGAGCTCCATCAGGTAGTTTATTAGCTGTTAGAGAAAGGGTAGTTGTGAATGAAGTGTCCATTTCGTCCAGCTTCTGATGGAATCAGTAGCAGTGGAAGTGGTACTGTGAACACTGGGTGTTTGAATTTTAGACTAATAAAGTCATAAGGTTTGGAAGTTACTGTTGCTGGAAAACTTCAACCCAGGACACAGGTGGCTAGATACCATAATTTTGAGTATCAAAAACTCATAGAAGTTTGAGAGAGGAGTTGTAGGCATTCAGATTACTGTATCTCATATACTGGTTACATATCCCACAGTATCTTTGGTGCTTGTAACAGAGATTGTCTAAGCAGGAGGACCTCAACTTTCCAAAAACATGGGGTAGATTATCTGTTGCTTCAATATTTCCAGGATAATGACAGTTTGCCTAACGCAAGGCATTTACTATTTACATTGTATGGCTTGGCTAGAACATTAAGAATGCAGTTGCACCCTCCACACACATAGAAGGATCTGAAAGGTAGTTACATCACATTGTTAAACATGAAGCTTCACAAAACCTGTAAAGTTGCTCCACTGACTGATGCTTTTCTGGGTACCATCTAGATCAGGTGTCATCTCCCTGAATCCTTTATCTCATACCTATTTCAAGAGGTGGAATTACAGGCAATTTTGCAGAGACTACTTTTGTTCATTATCCATTTTTATTTTGTTCCACTGTTTAAATAACTAATGCCAGTTGCATTAGTTTTCATGAAAAACCCATTATGGCTACTGCATTTAAAGACCACCTTTATCCATTCCATAATTTTAGTCAGTTGAAGTGCACTTCTACCACCATTAAACTTTTTTTTTTTTTGTATTTATACAGATGGGGTTTCCTCACCCTTCACTGATGCTCTCTGAACACAACTTGTTTGTGTATATGGCTGTAAGGGAAAGCTTACCAGTGTTGAGTTTGTGCTTGGTGCTTCAGACCACCTCTCCTTCTTAGAAGAGGCCTTAACCCGTGTCAACCCCGTGGCAGTTTACCAAGTCCAAGCCAAATGTTAATGGGAAGACCTCTGACATCATATGTAGAGAAAATCACCTGCAGTAAAGGAGGTTCAGGTTGGGTGCAAATGATAGGTTCTTTCCTGATATGGTCAAGATAATCCTTTGAGGCAGCCCTATGGGAGTTGCATTATTATCAAAGGCATAAAAGAAATGCAAGTTCTGTCACTCAATTTATTTGTTAAAATTGCAGTAATCAAATACAATGAAATACTTTTTCACCAATATTTAATAGGATTTTTGTTAAGATTTTTGTTAGATAAAAGATGTCCTTACTTTCAACTCTGAACAGCCCAGCTTGGTCCCTGAAAAGTAAAGATTTCATTAAAATGTTTTCAAAAGTTAAATGTCATCAATGGTTAGTTACAAATACTGAATAAATCACTTACACTTTAATAAAATTTGGAGGGAAATGTTATCAATGGTTAGTTACAAATACTGAATAATTCACTTAAATTTCCTAAAATTTGTCCCTTCCATTCATAATTTGACGCTTCTAAGATAATTTTTTCTTACAATATATCATGAGAACTGTCTGTAGTTGTACTTATGCCTGGTTATCCATACTGCTAAGCATAGCATCTGTTTTTTTGTTTGTAAATCTTTTGATATATTTAATTGCTCATAAAGGAAATGGCGATAGGAAAGGTCAGCTACATAATAATATTAGGGTTGATCCAGGTTACATGTCATAAACACATGGCAACTTATTGCATCCATATTGGAAACAGTGCAAAAACAAATCAGTGACTTATTGGTAGCTCTGTTTCATCCAATTACAGTTTCAAGCATTTGACAAAGGTTTATTTTCCATTTCCAGTTGTTGATTTGTTTTCAATCTGTTTGTGACATGATAATTTGCTCTCGGTTCATCACATCTTGCTGTAGTGTGAATGCACCTTTAGATAAGACTACAAAAACTGCACACAGTCCACATACTAATCATTCCAGCTTAAATAACAGTTCCAAGTATTTAATGTGTGGCTGCCATGTCTGTAAAGCTTCTAAGAAGTATCGATTTTGACTATTGCATTACCGTAAATATCATATTAAAGGTATAAAACAGACTGTCCACTCATAAGAAGGCAGATTATAAAAGTTGAAAACCATGTTGCATATACAGTGCACTGTTCAGTTTGCCTCATTATGGTTTCATTATGTATGTAAAAGACTTAATTGAAAAATAATATACAGTATTTTTAATTATCGGTGGTCTCCATAAAAGGAAACCACAATTTTTGCAAAGTTTTGAGAATGGCTTTGACTTTATTTGCATTTCAAGCAACATTTGTTGTTAGAAATGTTAAATTTCTTTATTTCTATTACTAATTGTCATTATTTTGTTAATATATTCTTTATTTGTAATACTAATTGTCATTATCATGTGATTATCATTAACATGTGAATATATCTATAAAGTTTAGGCTAGATAATCAAAGCTACTGTACTTATTTTACAGATATGAATGTGAGGAGACCAGTAATGATTACTGGCATATTTTCTTTGTTTCCACAAAAAGAAAAGGAATACTATCAATCAAGCAGATGACTTTGGAATAGAAACATCAATTAATGGCCAACATCTAAAACATCATCAAGAATTGTGCAAGGCAGTAACAATTACTTCAAGACTATCTGCAAATAACTCTGGCTCCTGGTGCTATATGGGGTAACAATATCTTGACCAATTAAAAAATTTTTCTAGCATCAGCTAGTTCCTGAAATTTTACACTGCCAAGCAAGTCAACCCTCATGAATACACCTGTGAAGAAACATAACTCCTGGAGGAATTTGAGCAGGAATTTTCTGTTATCTGTGACACCAATGATTTTCCGTCCTGGCTTATAGCCTACCAATATATTAAGGCTAAGCCAGACCTAGAGGAATCTTACAAATACCAGATATGGAAGCATTTGATTGAGAAGCCTACAGCCTAGGTAGGTTACACAAAATCTGATCAAAAATATAAATTAGTTTGATTACTTATATGAAAGGGCATTTACTTGTCTTCCTTTGTATCTAAAATTCTGAGACAGAACCAGTTATGACTTTATGTTAAGCTTAACTCCATGAAGAAATCCACTACAGGTGTGTCTGTCTCACCTATTCATCAGGAGTAGAGCATTTCTAAAAATTTTCCTCAAGAAATACCTAAAGAATTGATCTTATATATCAACTGTATATTTTTTATGAAAAATGCCATGAACCCAATTTTTACTGACTATAGACAATATTAATGTGTGCCAAAGTAGTCAATGCTAGTCATCATTATCATGTCATTCACAACATTAATTTATGGGGTTTAGTGCCAAAGTAGTCAATGCTAGTCATCATTATCATGTCATTCACAACATTAATTTATGGGGTTTAGTGGGATACATTCTGCCTGTTAATTCTTGTTAAAACTGAGTCTTTTGTATAAAACTACTTGCTGACAACTTAATAAACACTGACAATAACTCTCTCTCTACACATCCTTTCACTGCAAATCTCTCTCTTGTCTTTATGACCCACACGTTTGTGTTCTATGAATCACTCTCTTGTCTTCAAGACCCACGTTTGTGTTACTATGAGTCATCATGAAGTAGTAAAGTCAATGCCAGTAAATTACAATGGATATTTACATTTTCCTAACCTTGTAATAATATTTCAATAGAACATGTGATAAAGCTCACAGAAACTTAACCATGATGAGAGGATTGGACTAACATGCTTCAGTTATGAGGTTATCCATTCTTATCATTAAAAGGAGCTCATAGGCAACCATATATACACTAAGACTAAAGCATAATGTAATGAACTAAGCCATGCCACTTGGGAAAAACAATAAAGATTAACATGCATCACCCATGATCTGATAAATTGTGAGGAGTGCAAAACACAAATTTAAGCTTGTCTATACATTTATATAGATGCCAAAAAACTAAAGATTAAATCTGGTCTGAGACAGACTCACTATCAATATACTTGGGTATTTAATAGCAATGCATTTTAAATTTCAAATTCTGATCTTGAAAAAATTAACTGAAATTGATACAAGTAAAAAAGTAAAAAATAAAGCATGGAGAGTAATAAATTACAAACAAAAATCATTCTGACAAAATACTTGAAATGACTTTCAACACTTTTCAAAAAATTATACTTTATGTCACAAAATAGTCAATGGCCCTATTCCCAACTAAGCCATAATACACATTACTTCCGAAAACTAGAAATTGACGTCAATTCATTTTGCAAAATTTCTCTAGACTAGTCAACTAATTACAACAAACACCTCTAATATATTGAAAATAAACATACTTGACACAGAAGAGGACACAAACAAATAGGAATTATGAATTGCTGCTTCAAGCAGAATAAATGAAATAAAAAGGAATACTTTTTACATTGATGAGGATTCCATCAAATAAATAATTTAATACACCTCTTTTTAAGTACTATTTACACTTGATTCTCAATCATTAAATGCCTAACTGTTATTCATCCTTAAAAAATACATTACAACCAAAATTTAATGCATAAACTGATTCTAAGAATTGAAAATTATTTTCTTCAAACAAGAGTGAAGACAACCTATGGGACCCAGGATCATAAATGGCACCTACCTCGTTGTACCTAGCAGTAGCTTTCTTCTCAACATTGATGGCAAGCATTTGTGTCCTGAAACTTAGGGTTTTTGTCTTTTCTATCAACTGTTGATAAGGCGACACAGCTTGTGTACCCATAACTACGTGGCCTTGCTGGGAATCTATCTTTGCATCTAACTTGGCTTGCCGAATGAGATTCACAATCCATCGTTCAGCATCCTTGGGGGTCATGTTCAACTTCTCAGCCAACATACTGTTAAAAATTTTTTTAGGGCATGTCAGGCAAAATAAATCTTCTGTTATATCATAAGGAAATATAAATTTCAAAGGATTTAGATGATCACAGAGATAAAGGCACAGCACTAATGAAAAATCATGCACGTACAAACATCTTAAAACTCCAACTTGAACACAAGGTCTTAAAGGAAAAATGCACTTACTTTATACTGATACACTGATGAATCCTGCAGAACAACTCAAAGATCATCAACCTGGCATTTTCAATGAAGTCGTTTTGACAAGCCACCAGGAAGAAATCATTTTCTAAAACTGTTGCACACTGCTGTAGTTTTTCCTGGGCTGCATCAAAGTCGAAATCAACGTACAGATGGGCCAAGAATTCAGTGATTGGGTCTTTGTAAGTGTAACTCTCTTGCTGAATGACCCGAACCAAGTCCTGTAAAAAAAAAAAAAAAAATGAGTCACAACTGGAAGTGAACTATATAAAAAAAAAATCCCTTTACATAGGGGGCTGCATCTACAATATATGGTTGCTTGTGGTTTCACAGATCACAAACTCTACCTTTCCTCCAAAAGAGTACTTTTAAATCATTTAACCATTACAAATACAGTATTGGTACTTGCTGTAATGTATTAATGATATCAAAGCTGTATTAAAATAAAAAGGAAATTCTATGGATTTACCAAGCGATTATTTCATACCCCTTTCCTTTGTTAATCTAATGTTGAAGTGTCCCTCTGTATTTCAATAAAGCCACAAGAAACCAACATTTCATTAACAAGAGAAACAGAAAAGTAATTCACTTATTCTTATATGATCACCCTCATTATAGAGCAGTTCAACCAAACAAAGCCTCAAAAAAGTTGGACTATTTGACAAGACTAAAAAGGACAAAGGAGAAGTTGAGGCAGACTCTCGGGCTGAAATGCAACTAAAACGAATCTGTACCACAGCCCCCTATGAGTAATGCTTATAACATACATACAACTAATGGGGAGTATTCTCTTTATAACACAACATTTCCAAATTTTCTCAATCTGCAAACCTTAACAGGCTTATCACAATTATTCATGCTGAAAATAAATGGTCACTGGGAAAACCAAGAAAGACTTCTTAATCAAAAGAATTGAATAAATTTATTTATAGTTTCCTAGTCACAGAAATTCTCTTGACAGACAGGAATATTCCACATTCTTCTTTGAATCTTGATCAAAATTCCTCACAAAACAGACAGATTTTATGCAAGTGAAAAGCTACCTACTTTGCATACTAAATAATTCCACCACCTAAAATATGCCAGTATGTTAATAAGTTTGATATCCTATTTTAATCAATGACCCTTATTCTTATGTGCTATAGCAACGAAGTCTATGAAATGAACTGCAAAACCAAGTAAAGTTATAAGACGACCAATTAACTTTTAAATCGAGTTACTGTACATCTCATTCACTGATGTTACTATGATCAAGTAAAAACAAAAATCAAGTAATCTTACCTTCATAGCAGCCCTTCTGCTGTTCTTGTTTATAACAACTGCAGTTGCCAGATACCTCAGAACATGAGGACACATAGTCTGAAGAGCATTCAAATATGGCTGCTGGTACAAAAACATCTCGATGATCAATTCCCGCCCTGCAAAAATACCAAAAATATTTAGATGCCATATAAACTCTACAGTTAACGCATTTCCTTCATCAATCAATAATATGGCAGTATATATAAAATGAGGTTTACACAAAAGTCCACAGATCAGATCAGTACCAAATTAACAGCAGTCTATTCCAATTCATTTTAGTACCCCTTAAAATAACATATGCATTCACTTCACCTTTGTTATGATTGAAGAATACAAAAAGAGACCAGTGAATGAGCCAAGTACGTTGCTGAAGTGCTTGCAGGGGAGAGGTGGTGAGATTGCTCTCGATGAATTCTTTCAAACGATTCAGGTCCTCGAGAGCATTGTCCCAATTCTGCGTCAAAATTTCAGAAGCCAACTTTCCCCATAAACCATTCAGGAAGTTCTGAAAGAAGAAAAAAAATATTACTGTGATAATGGTACTTACCCATGAATCATATAAATAAGGGTTCTAGGTCCAGCTTCATATGTATTTAAAGTACAGTACTATCAACTTCACTTCTTTTTACCCATCACTGCATGAACCTCAAAGTGCTAATACATTTCTGTAATATTTTATTTGCAATTTTACTGCTCTCTTTTTCTCCTCTCCTAGCAATTCTATTAACAATTTTCTTTTTGCTTCGTATCCTGTGTTTAGTATACTTCACTTATATATATCTCCCTAATTAAAAACTACACAGGTATTATACCATGGTTTTCATTAAGAAAACATCATTATCATTTAACTAGACCACTGAGCTTATCTAAACTAACAAAACTGCCCTGAAGGGCTCAGTAATGAAATTACATTTTGTATTTAAACGATCTGAAATTCTTTAAATATTTAGCAACTAAATAAACTACAAATGATAAATAACCTGATAAAATTTCCTATATTTACTGTTTCTGAAACAACACTATTCGATGTTGAATTTTATATACTGATTGACAATTACATTCCATTGTTAGTATTATTATTGTAACAGTATCAATTTCTTCATATTTTCCAACCTCATAGGGCAGGCTTGAAAGGTCTGTTAATACATTAAAACTTAGTCACGAAATGTAATCCCTAAAAATCTAACAACTCGATAAACTGACAATGATTTTGTTGACATTTCTCACAGGAAGATTTTTCCAAACAATACTTGCTGATGGTGGCTATGCTTAGCTTCACTAGTGTTGTTCTTCATTCTGGGATTTGATGTAGGGTATTTTCATTAAATACCTACAGGTTCTTAATGAATATTCATTGACTATTAAAACATCGACATAAATCACTCATTGCTGTATTCTAGTAACCACTCTAACAACACTACTTAAGCACCCAACTATTCTGAAATATAAATAAAATGCTAATATGAACCCTTTCTTACCTTGTCACTGACAGGTACAAGACCACGGTGAAGATATAGATAATCAGCCGCTCCAGAGTAGTTGCCACACTCATACTGAAACTTTGCAAAGGAGTATAGTGTGTCTAACATCTCTGGGCGGAACTGTGAAAAAATAAAAGAAAATGTTTTTAATGAAGAAACAAAACATTTGTCAAAGATTGTCTTAATGCAAATTATTTCCAAATTGTACAATATTTTTTAAAATCTACTTGGTCTTGAAAAATGTACTTTCACATCTGACCGTAATTTTCACGAAATGCAGGTGTACAAAACCCTACCATTCTATATAAAAAGTAATTAAATGTTAACAGGGAAAACTAAATTTTTTTAGGCAATTAATCCCAAATAAATGCTTACAGACAGTCTTACACAATAAAATAATAAACCTTCCTTACATCATGATTGTCTATAAGGAATTGCATCAGTGTTCGATGATCTCGAGATGTTTGCAGTTGCTTCTGTACTTCGCTGTCACTGAATATTTTGAAAATAGGCTCAGTTTCATTCTGAAATGATTAACACTGGATTAGAAAGCAAGGGTAAATGAGTCAGTTTTGTATTTCCTAATTAGCAGAATCTGTAATTATATTAAATACAATTACATTCAAAAGGCTTACAAAAAAAGGAGGATTAGAAAATATGTAACAAAAATGAGTCATTTTTGTAATTCCTAATTTACAGAATCTGTACAGTAATTATACAAAGCACAGTTAAATTCAAAAGGCCATATTACCATTTTCAATAAAATCTTTGGCCTGTACAGTATACTTAAGAGGACATTTTGCAAAGAATCTTAAAACATTTGAAACTGCTTGTTGCAAGACAGAACATCTTCTCTGCTAAGATATGATGTCAGTACGGAATCAACTTACTAAATATGATGTCAGTAAGGAATCAAGTTACTAAGTTAATACATTTTTCATCCAAGTTTGCACATGTTGTCCTCCCTATATTCTTGGCTGGTTTATGCATAATGCATTTACTTGCAGTAAGAACAGAGTTGTCTGGTTGAACTACAGTACTTATATTACAAAAATCAACCGAGTTAAGCAAGGTAATTTTTTATACTTTATACATTATTTGCATGGCACGTTACGCACAGCAAAGTTCTACTTCACTTGAGGAAGACCTAAACCAGTAAACCTACAACCTACCATTAACTCCATCCACATTTTTATAAAAACCCCATAGACTTCCTCCTTATGACTAGGCCATTCAAGAAAAATAAAAAAAAAAAAAAGCAAAACAATAAAAAACCTCACTACCTCCTTTAAAACTAAGGCAATCAATGAAAACATAAAAAAGCAAGTAATAATCCTGACTTAATATTATTCCAATCAAAATACACAATTAAATCCTGAAAACAAACAGCCCTTACCAATGGAAAGGCAGAAAAATATTCATCCCTGTTACAGCTTACCTGGAGACGTTTTAAATCTGAAACGACTGCTAATCTGCGTTCTGGAAGTTCATCAGGAATAGGCTGATCAGGATAAAGCGTTTTTTGGACATCAGTGGCAAAATCCACCATATTTGTGTATGTCAGCAATTCCAACTTGGCACGCAGCAGGTCCGTCACATCATATATCTGTAAATGTCAAAAATTAGAGAGAATCAAGGGAAAATGTCTATACATTAGTATAACAAAAGTGTTTTGGGGATTTTGTCTAATTCCACACATCAACTGAAGTCAATTTTTTTAAAGGATGTTATCACTGGTACTGTATAAAATTTAGGCCAAAAACCAAGCACTGGGACCTATGAGGTCATTCAGTGTTGAAAAGGAAATTGAGAATGGAGGTTTTTCAAGTTGTAACAGGAGGAAAACCCTTGTAGTTGCACTATGAAACAACTGTTAGGCGAGGAGGGAAGAAAGAGAATATGAACAGAGGTAGAGTAAAAGAAATGAAAGGGTTGTAGCTATGGGCTGAAGGGATGCTGCAAAGAACCTCAAGTAATGCCTACTGTGCACCATAAGGTGTGTATGACAGCACTAACCCTATACAGGGCTGATGAGACGTTGAACTGAGAATTGTCACTGAAATGTTTATGTACTTCCATTCATGGAGTGCAGTTGTTAATTTTGTAATGTTAGTTGGCAAAATTATACATGATAGTATTGATGTCAGGATGTAATAATTGGATATTCTGCAATAAAAAAACCTTTTGCAAGGCTAGAGATATATTTACTTTTTATGACAGCAATATAACAGCCGATCAAAATAAAAATCAAAGCTGAAATGATGTTTTTGCAGGTATTTATTGTTAACTCCACAAACAAAAACCACACTACAGGTGATTTTCCTTCACTATCCTGTCCGAAATCATATTATTTTACTTTCGATCATGAAATCATTAACATATTGAGCAAACAGCAATTTGTTTAATGATTCATTCCTTCAAAACTGTGAACATTTCTTCAAACGTACAAAAATTAGTTTGTTCTAAGCATCAAAATCAATCCTATTACAGTCAATAGGGTAAAATTAGGGAGCAAATGCAGATATGAGGGGTCAGGGCTACTGTATGCCTAGTAGTCATTTCAGAGGGAATATGACCTAACCTGACTTACATGAACTTGACCTAACCTAACCTAGGATGCCATGCCCTAACCTGGCTTGAGGGAGCTTTGCCCTCCTGGATGCCTGCAAGTAAGTCACTCTTTGTTATTTCCAAATTAACGTTGCAAATATAATGCAGCAATGAGCTAAGCTACAGCCTACGATGATTTATGACCTGTTTCCTCTCAAAATGACACTTGGTCTGCATATTTACAAGCAAGGACACATCCTGACCTGTTATGGTCCAGTTGCTTAATCCCAATATAGTTAAGGTTGGGAGAGGTAGGGAATATAAAATTTAGGCCAAAGGCAAAGCGCTAGGACCTGTAAGGTCATTCAGCGCCGAGGAAATTTTTGAGTGAAGGAGGTGTTAAAGGTGTAGCAGAAGGAAAACATCCCAGCTGCACGATGAAACAATTGTTTGGAGGGTGGAAAGTAAGATGAAAGAAAGAGAATGTGAACAGAAGTAGAGTAAAATCTGGTTATGCTTGTTAAATCGAAGTAGGGGGTCATGAATTACTTTGGGGGATCCAGGGGGAACGAAGCGCCCCCAGCCAGGTTGGGTAGAGGTAAGTTTAGTTAGGTTTGCCTCCAGACTCCCAAGCTAGGTTAGGGCACGGCCTCCTAATTCGGGTCGTTTCAGCCGCAAGCACGTTAACGTGAAAAATGGGCGCTGCGTATAGTACCAGCCCGTTGGGGATGTATATAAAAACATAAAATAATGGCGGTAAATACCATAAACATCACGTCTTACGCCGTTTTGGAAGTCACGGCTGAAACAACCAGGACCGTGGCATCCTAGGTTAGGTTAGGTAAAGGCGAGTCTGGTTCGGTCATAACCCCTCTGAAATGCCGACTGGTCACCATCCCAAATAGTAATTCGTGACCCCCTACTCTGCATACTACCTATAAATTTGGAAAAAGCGTCAACACTTGGTCATACCTGGGTCGTATCCCACCCATAATATTGTGTTGGGGAAGTCTATGATTAAGTAATCTTCAGCAGCGGATATAACAGCAAAATTGATCCTATCAAGCTCATATGAAGCTCCATTCTTCAATTTACCTCGCTACACGGAATATAATTTGGTAGGAAAAGAAGCCGACATTAAACAAATGACTCGACCAGGGTCGAGTTGCGCCACGGGCCAGACGACCATTGTTCAGAAGAAAATTACAATGTTTATAGGATTCATTTTACGATATTTCGATTCCTTCCACATCAATAAGCTTACCAGTTTCACGGATAAAAATTCCATAAGAGGAAAGACGAGGTGCCGGTCCAAATAAGGACCAAGCTTCGACGTTAGGTCGTACTCGGCCATGTTTGCGGCAGGGAGAGGTAAACAAAGAATTCCACCCACGAGGAGGAGGTGGTGGGACAACCAGACTGTTTCTCAAATTCTCTCAACAGTTACAATTCTCTCTCTCTCTCTCTCTCTCTCTCTCTCTCTCTCTCTCTCTCTCTCTCTCTCTCTCTCTCAGGCTGCTTCTAGTTTGATATCGGTACTCAGTTTATTTTCTTGTGGGACAGTGCAATCAGTTTAGAGTCACGTTTCCTCTAATCTCTTGGCTAATGTGAAGTGTGAACATGTGTCTTCTCGATTTCCATTAATTAAATAGGGTAAACAAGGTCTGGCTGTGCAGTCAGAACGAATCTGATAACCACAGCAAATATCTGAATGTATTTCAACAATGAAAATATGTAAACTACATCACTACGCAAATAAGTCTCCAAATAAATTGTGAAGGGAATTCGTGCACTAATATGACTGACTGACAAGCAACAATCGAACTAAAGCCTTCCAATAAACTCTGTTATTTTATTAATATCTTGCGCTGCATAACTTTTCATACAATAAACATATGAAGGAAAAAATGTACCATTGGCGAGTCTCTTTATAATTCAACGTTTGGTGGGTTCCGTTTGTCGAGAGAGTGCGAAGAGCACTTATCGCTTCATGTCAGCGCCTTCTATTGGTCTCTCCAAACACGTTTCAGTAATGGAGGAATGCGTGACAGTGGCAGTTTGTTTTATTTTCAACCAGAATCGGTTTATCTAATAAGCTACAACTGTCAATGCAATGCTGTAGTGATATTTTAACGGCAACCACCCAAATTATCGAGGTTGCTTCAAGTTTATGACCGACCAGGTTTTGAAAATGACTGCATAAGTCGCCAATGTTGCTAAAGTATCCTTTCAGTTCCACTGGAACAATTTAATGAAACATGATCCAGTCAGATGCAGTGCATTTCTGATATTATAAATTATCATTCTCACAATGTAAAAGAAGTTCCGCATAAAAGTCCTACATGGGAGGACACACGTTTGACTAAAGTAATATTACGTCGTATAGAACACAACCTTACACAAACGCACCGGTAAGTGGTAACGCTGATCTGTATGTTTGAGATCAGTGAAACGTACCAAATGAAATACTGGTAGGCCTACTGTTTCCTCCAAAGTACCAAATTTGGCAAGTAAATTTTAGTTTCACCGTATTCCCGTGTAGTTATACTGACAAAATTTAGTTCTAATTTACACCTACACTTTTTACCGATTACTGCATCACAATTTGGAGCAGTAGAGAATAGCAGTGGTTTTACAGCATAACCAGTCGCTGACAGGGACCATTTCATTAGATTTTGTTGATGACATTATCATAATAACTGGAGGTAAACTCAAATTTAGTCTTGTCTTGATTTTTTAAAACATACTGAGTAAACACGCTGGTCAAAGCAGAATCTACTACATAATCTAGATTTGAATTGCTGAAATTAAAAATTACAGTAACATATCACAGCAAGAAACTGTGAGAGGACTGTACACAGTTTGCTACAAGCTTTCTGTCGATGAAAGACGAATATAGTCGTCACAAATCAACAATCACAAGTGCCATTTTTTGCCCTACGTGAATTGCTCTTCGGTAAAGAGACCCTGTAATACTGAATCAGGATTTCAAAAATGTCTGTTTTAATATAATTTATATGTGATATTAACATTACATGGAAACATTGCAAATAAATGTCCAACTCATATACAGTAGGCTTGGACGTTTATAGTCGATTATAATATTATGTAACTTCAAGATTCTATTGCTCAATGATGTTTTAACTTATAAAAAAATTTATTCTTTTTATCTATTCTTGATGAAAAATAACACTCAACGAGTAGCTATAAATGTAATGTCATTTATAGTACTTGGTAAAGTGCCAGTGTTCATGACATGTGGCATTTCTTATAACCCTTGGTATAAGAATGGTCAGGAAATGTGTATATTTTTTTTATTTAGGGGAAAATGTACATCAATTCACTAAACAACAACAGCGACTAACAATATCTGAGAGAGAGAGAGAGAGAGAGAGAGAGAGAGAGAGAGAGAGAGAGAGAGAGAGAGAGAGAGAGAGCAACTACAACCTTCAACCGATCATCATCTCTGTTGGCCGTTATCTCACCAAAGTACCAAAGAGAAACGGTGCCCGGAGAGAGAGAGAGAGAGAGAGGTGGCGAGACGCCTAAAATATTCCTACCTCACCCAAGTTAATTACTATTACACACCGCCCACGGCAGTCGCCATCTCAACCCCACCCCACCCCATAACACCGCCCACCCGCTCCCCCAACCCTCAATCCCCGCAGTCTTTGAGCCATATTTTATAAGGAATATTGCTCGTGTATGGGTTGGGGAGGTTTGATATTTATAAATCTTGTTGTATCCCTCCCTCACACTTCCCTTTCCCCTCCCCCGCCACACCGAAGCCCCGTCCATATAGTTCCCCTTTCCTTATACCCCTTCGTCGTCAGTAGCAACGTAACATAAGAAAATTCTAGAGTGTACCTTCTAGAATTTTCATGCTTTTTCTCTGTCATTGGGGTATTCGAAAGGGTAGTAGTAGCAGCAGCAGCAGCAGCAGTAGTACTAGTAATAGTAGTAGTAGCAGTAGTAGTAGATGTTTAAGGAGGGAAAGCTGGACATGATGGTACTTTGTTAGACCTAACTGATAGGGAAGAAGGCTCAGGTCTGAGACGAACAACTATTTAGGAGTAATTGTTTAGGTGTTATGACAAGTATATGATCCAAGAACGAAAAAAGAGAGAGAGTGACAGTTTCTGGAAGAGTCTGAATCTGTGCCTGGTTGTGGCTAGGCCTAGAGAAGAAAATGTGGATGTGCTGGATGGTCTGAATCCAAAGGTGTGTGACTGAGAAATGAAAAGAAGTGGCCAAATCTGAAGTGCGTGGAGAGAAGACTTTCGAGGTGTGTTCCAGAAGGGCGTTGATTATGAAAAATATGTGGTTTTAACTGAAATACTGGATTAACTGACTGATTTCAATCAGTCATTCATACTTAATGAAAACAAATTCCCAACCTTACATTACTCAAACTGTACAAAAATAATCTGATAATAATTCCGGAGACTTTACTTTCGCAAACTCCAGAAAAGTCACTTGATTTATATACAACATTCACTTTAAAAACTTGGAGTGAGGATAGTTACCCTCCACAACCTGGTACTCTTAGGTAACCAAGATTGGGACATTCTACCGGTGCATGTGTCTTATAGTCAAGGGAACCACCATAACAGTAGTTGCACGACCATTGAAAAATGATATTCCCATACGTGACCCATTTCGGACCAGCCAATGGCAGCTTCCCATCTCTTTGACATAATACTGTACAACCACAGAGTACCTGATTTCGCAACTTCTATAATCCACGAAATTTACGTAGCTTCCACGACTCTCTTCTCCATGTTGGGAAGGCGACTCTTCTCGTCATGATATTTGTTGGAATGGAATACAGAATTTAGACTAAAGGCCAAGCTCTGGGACCTATGAGGTCATTCAGCGCTGAAAGGGAAATTGAGTGTAGAAAGGTTTGAAAGGTGCAACAGGAGGAAAACCTCAAAGCAGTTGCCCTATGAAACAACTGTTAGGAGAGGGTGGAGGATAGCAAGATGGAAAAAAGAGAATATGAATGGAAGCACAGTAATAGGAATGAAAGGGGCTGCAGCTAGGGGCCGAATACACTCTGCAAAGAACTTTAAGTAATGCCTACGATGCACCACGTGAAGTGCACTGACGGCACAGTGACTAATGCTTCATCTTCTCATTTGCAAGACATTGACGGAAAGCCATTTGTTATTGTTCTCTCTTCTTCTTCTTCTTCTTCTGCGTTGGCCTTTAGCTCTTCTTTACTCCTTCCCCTTTGTCTTCAAAGTTCTCTGGTTTCCCTGAATCATTTCTTTCTGCTGTGATTACAAACGACGCGACTTTCACGCAAGCGTAGGTCTGCAGGAGATAATCATGTCTAAGAGTTCTTTCAGCCTCTTAAATCCGAAGTTTTCATACTTTACTGTCATACGGCTCTTCAGAATAGTTAAGCACCGCATCCGGATATTTAAGGACCCTCGTCTGTCACGTTTAATCTATATCACACAGGCTTAGTATTCTCTTAATACGAGATTATCATTAAGGGGAGATTCGTTTCTTTGGATGAGTGGATCATTCTAATCCTCTCTCTCTTAAGATATTTTGCTCAAAATGCTTTTCTAATAACTTATATTTTTCTGTTTCGTAAACGTAAATTTTCTTGGCCTACAGCTAGAATTAATGCGTCGACATTTTCTTTGTTTTTTACTTTCTTTGAAATTATTTAATCAAAACACTTTTTTCTTATTAAAACATTTTCTTTAATATTTTATATTTTACTGTTTGATACTTGAATTTGCCTTGATCTAAAGTCATAGAAGAGTCGATTTTTTTTAATTCAAATTCTTGAAATTAGTAGAAAAGTGAAACATAAGATCTCTCTCTCTCTCTCTCTCTCTCTCTCTCCATTTTACTTTACATTCTCGTTACATATAGCCCTGTCATTTATGATTTCACCACCCGTCCATCACCTGTCATTTTAATACCTTCAGCTAGAAATTATTCTTTTAATAATTCTTTTTTTATGCATCCCTCTACAATAAAGCACAGTCTTCCTGTTGTTTCATCTTATGCACTTTTATAGTCCATGTTTATCTCATACTTTAATTTTCATTCTCATCATCTTTAATCTTAAAAATAATAATAATAATAATAAAATAATTATTATTATTATTATTATTATTATTCAGAAGATGAAGCCTATTTATATGGAGCAAGCCCGCTTGGGCCAGTGACCTGAACTTCAAGCTGCCAAAGAATATGGTGTCCATTACAAAGAAGTAACAGAAGGCAGTAGGAAATACAGAAAGAACTGATCAGTTATTAAAAAACAAAAAAATATACATCAACAAATTAATAAACAAAAAATAAAAGTGTAAACAAATGATCAAAACACAACGAGAATTGCTTCAGGGTAGTAATGCATGATCAGTCTGTCACACTGACAAATTCAAACACCCTCTTGTATATGAATCTCATCCTCCTAGTTACAACTTTGCCACCAAAAAGATATTTTTATATATACTTTCAAACAAATTCAGAAATTCAGCCACGTTCTTTTATACGAATCTCACCCTCTTGATTAAACTTTGCCATCGAAAAGATACTCTGACAAATATTCCCAATCTCACCATCTCCAACCTCACGACAGAAAAATGGTCCCAAACTCGACCTCCCAATCTTACATCTCACGACCGAAGGGGACTTCGCACCTAGGAGTTAAAGTTAAAAATAAAAAAAGGCCATAAAGACGAGATTCACGATTCCCAACAAGGCAGAATGGCTAAATATACGCCGTGGAATGACGTCCAAATAAACAAACTTCGATTTGATTCAGGTCTGACTGAAAGGTTGGTTGTTTTTCTTTTTTTTTTCTATTCGTTGCTTGTTGATTTGTCTGTTTCCTCCTCCTTCTCTCTCTCTCTCTCTCTCTCTCTCTCTCTCTCTCTCTCTCTCTCTCTCTCTCTGCTTGTGTTTGGCTAGAGTCAGTTCAGTGATTATCACTAGATTTTACTTTTCCTCATGCTAGTTTCCAATATATGTATACATGTATATGTATAAATGTATATGTATGTGTATATATATGTGTATATTACATATGCGTATATATACATAAAATATATATATAAAGATACATTATATGTACACACGTGTGTATATATGTTTTCCACTTAATGTAAGCAACGCTACATATTTTGACATAAAAAAAACCAATGAATTAATTTTGGCAGCACGCAAGAGTGCCAGAAGTCAAGAGCCAAACAGATTAACTCTCGAATTCATCATCAACACAAGGATACTTACCTCTTCAGTACTGACAAACGAACAGAGTTTTATTAACCCATGAATGCATGTATTAACCTGACATGTTTCTTTCGGATTATTGAGTTCTAAATGATATCAACACGATCTGATGACAGGGAGCGGTTTTGGGACGCTGTGAACCTGCTTCAGAATTCCTTGCTTGTTTTCTGTGTTCCCATGATTTAGGTATAACCTACGCGCTGAGCAATCGGATCTCTTACCCAGTCAAAGAGACAGCATAGTTCTATTTACTTAATAATAATAATAATAATAATAATAATAATAATAATAATAATAATAATAATAATAATAATAATAATAATAATAATAATAATAATAATAATGACGACTTTCTAGGTAACATTGATGGAGTTCCAGATACAGTTTTTGTAATCGAAATCGACATAAAAAATATCATGAGCAAAATATGGGTTTCACTTTATTCATTCCGTGTCCTTGATGCCTTAAGCAGCTAAAATATAACGATAAAGCTGATGAAAATATAAAAAAAAATTAATAAACAAGCAAATACAGTACAGGAACAGAGAAAATTCTTTACATTATTAGATACGTTCATGCAAATTTAATTCGTGAAGCAATTGACAACTTTGGAGATAAAAAAATTATTAATTTCCCATTTCTTAAAAAAATGAAGAAACAGCTTAAGCAAACGAAATTCGAATCTAAAATATACACCAAAACAGCATACTGAAGGACACTCCTTCATTACAACATTCGTAACGAAAAACAAAAACATTTCAGCCTGAAGGTCTAACAGCCTTACCCAGCCATTTTTAGAAAGGGGGGGGGGCGACGGAGCGAGCGTGCTGATCCCTCGAGGGGGCTCGAATGACGTCATAAAATGAAAACACGTGTTGCTGTCATTCTGAAAAAATACAAGAAAAAAAGGGCTTGTTAGGCCTTGGTTAGGCCTATACGCTCAAGGACCGGATGTCGTTAGCATATTTTTAGGCTTTTCAAAGGGCCAAGATGAGTGAGATTTATTTGCTCTAAACAAAATTCTTTTCGGTCTTCTCCGCTATTGGTCTAAATGAGGAATTTTTTTAACGGTCGATGAAATAAAATAAATTTTAAAGATTTATATCTCTGTTGCAATTCTTGGAGAATTATTATGAATACTCATGATGATGATGATGATGATGAGTATTATCATCATCAAGGGATGTTGAGTGTGGTCAAAACTTGGACTGGTGGCCTCCCCAGAAATGTCAGACACTATATGTACATTAACAATTTGAAAATCTTGAGTCAGGGTGTCGGGCTTGTCGCCGCATCCCAAAAATATACCGTATACATACATATACATACACACGCACATATATTGTGTGTATATATATTTATATATACTATATGAGTATATATATATGTATATATTATATGTGTGTGTGTATGTAAAACCATTTGAACCAAATTTCAAACATTTTTTCCCCCCAATATTTCATAGAAACTTTATGACCAGCTCACATGAAATGTTCAACCCTCTTTAGTTAGTAGCAATAAACCTGTCGGGAGAGCTGCTTCGTCACTCTTATTTATAACCTGAAACCGTAATTAAAATTACGATTACCATCGTGTGACTGTAATTGTAAGATTAATTTTATTTTTCATTCGTTTACATCCTCGCCAAAATTTTTATGAACACCATTCCTCTTCACCCGCAAATATACTCACTAAACATTTGTATCAGTCCCAAAATAAACAATCATAATATGTTTTTCACCGCCCCCCTAAGCGCTTCCACTTATGCTTAGGATAGGTTTAGGCAAGACCCACTTGGGTTTAGGCATAAGACAGCAATCCCCGTTGCTCCACGTCTTCCTCATCTAAGCAATCCACTCGTTCTCTCACCAGGATTGCTAAACTGCGTCAGTTAACTCTAATGCTTTTTCTAAGATCTATAGACTTAGATTACCTTTGGTTTATCATTGTTCCTCTAGGCCAGTGGTTCTTAACCTTTTTCAATATGTACCTCTTTCAAATCAGCAGTCAGTTCTCGCACACCCAGAATTGCTGAAATAAAAAAAAAAAAACTAAATTACAAAGTTGATATGATGTGTATTAATAACAAAACCACATTGTTTAATAATAATAATAATAATAATAATAATAATAATAATAATAATAATAATAATTATCATTATTATTATCAATTATTTACTTCATTTTATTTTATTTTTATTTTTGCATAAAAAATAACGTGTACGTAAATAGATATTTTGCTCTAACTACTCATAGGCGTCCTCGAACCCCTTAGGAACCTTCTTCGCACACCCTAAGGGGGCGAGCACCCCTGGCTAAGAACCACTGCTCTAGGCCTACATCGTGCAATGTAATGTTTTTGTAGCAGAGATAAAAAAAAAAAGGTTAATGTTACGTTCTATTTGAAGGCGGAGATTGCATGGTTTTTGTGGACTGCAGTCATGCAGACTGGGTCAATGGCCTGATTTCAACAGGGTCGAGTTGGGCTGAATTGAGGACCTACGTAATTTCCGTATTTTCAACTCTTTTTCTTCAATTGCTATTACAAATACAGTACTGTAAGTGTAAATGAAACAGTAGCATTAGCAGAAGACACCACAGTCACAATAATAATAATAATAATAATAATAATAATAATAATAATAATAATAATAATAATAATAATAGTAATAATAATGAGTATAAAAAACCTGCGATGCTCAGCTAATATAACCGTAAATAATTTTATAAACATATAATTATTACACAAATAACACAAAAAACACTAAAAACTGACTTTATCTGTACAAAACAAGAGATAATATTCCAAAAATAAGCGTTGTGGTGTGCTAGAACTATATATATTCGAGCTATATTCAGAGCCAAAAAAACGCAATAATATAACTCTATAATTAAGAGTTTCTCCCCAACGAAAGGAATCCGCCTAAAAGCACGGACTCGTGAAAATCATTTCCCGATAAATTGGTACAGTTCTGCGGGCGGGGATGTTTACATTGCCAAGCGCATGCGCGCGAACACACACACACACATGGCGGCTGATTCCTCCCTTTGCAAAATGGGTGTGATGTACAGTGGCATGAAGGAGCTATTCTGATTTCACGCACGTACGAACGACTTGGAACCGCCAATTAGTGTCGGGTTTTATTGGCTGGTCGTATTTTGGCTTCCCTGAAAGAACTTATATACACTGACTGCACGCCTGTCTGTCTGTCCGTCTTGTTTGTCTGACTGTCTTAAAAGGACTTACACTGATTGCATGTCTGTGTGTGTGTCTGTGGTCTGGTTTCCCTGGAAGGACTTACTCGGTCTGTATGTCTGTTTGTCTGTCGAATACATTTCAGCCAGGGCTTTGCAATTCCTTTCATTAATGATGTTCTATTCGTGTGGGCATCCTATGTCACTGTGACAAATATAACATCAATTCATCAATAAACATTAATGAACATTATGTCTCGAACAGTTAAGTAAAATCACTGGCAATTTGCCTTAGAAAATCGTTGGAATAAATCTCTAATTCCCTTAAAAGATAACAGTCAAAGTAATCCTCACACTAATTTCCTGTGACAATGAGAAGATACTGAAATAAGATCTGCAATCCGTTCTCTGCAGAAAGCCGGATTCTCGCGCTATTCATTCCAGAATGATAACTCAAGAATTGACGTAACTAAAGTTTTTAGTCTTGTAGGGAAACTCACCTTACTCTTACCCACAACATCAGACTTTGGATAAAAGGTTGAAGATATTGTTAATACCATCAGTTTAAATGGTCGTCAAGATCAGGAAAGTAATAACTGAATGGACAGTACACTTCCTAAGAGGAAAATCATCATAAACCTGACTAGAGAAGGCAGTGAGGTTGGCAACCTCACCCCAAAAAGATCTGCTGAAAACTGAAGATGTTCAAGATATATATATATATATATATATATATATATATATATATATATATATATATATATATATATATATATATATATATATATATATATATATATATATGTATAACTATGTATATATATGCATGTATATATACACGTGTACGTGTGCTTTTCAATTGAATACCGTAATTTCATACATAATTCTGGAATGCATGAAAACATTTTTCTTCAGAAATCAAGGTACATTTTTTTTTTACAAATCCTAATGTAAATTCACTCATTTCTAGCAATAAGGAACATCTGAATATAAAGTATTCTACTGCTGACTGACTTGCCCCATATTTACAAATACGAAAATATTAAAATATTTTAAATCTGTCTTCAAAAACATAAACACATCCAAAGCTACATCAAAACAGACGTAAACAACCCAGCCACACGGAAATTTCAAGACGTTACATTAGACTGACAGGGCAATATATTTTAAATCTGTCTAAAAACATAACCATCCAAAGCTTCATAGAACAGACGTAAACATATATATATATATATATATATATATATATATATATATATATATATATATATATATATATATATGTATGTATGTATGTGTGTGCATTCACGCAAAATGCTCCTCACAGCACAAGTGGGTTAATGCACGCAATCAACCCAGCCACACGGAAATAAATAAAGAAAACAAAAAACCGTGACAAATCAAGACGTTACATTAGACTGACAGGGTAAAATAAGGAAGATGTCATCCCCTAAGTGAGACCTTGTCTGCGGAGCTCTGATGTACCCACATGATGTTTATCTAATACAAGGGCTTCCAGCGCCATTGACGGACGATGTGTAAACACCCATAATGACGGGACAAGACCGTTTTCCTCTCTGGCAAAACACACAGGCGCGCGCGCGAGGCGAAGGAACATAAACACGCCTTGCAGACACTGACGAACAAGCGCGCGCACGCGCGCGTGCAAGCATACACCCACACATGAGAACGCATACATACAGATACTACACACGCTAACGTAATGAAATTCTATATCTCCCATAATAAACTGAATTCAATACAGAATTTAGGCCAAAGGCCAAAGCATTGGGACCTATGAGGTCATTCAGTGCAGAAACGGAAACTGACGGTAAAAGGTTTGAAAGGTGTAACGGGGGCGGGGGGGGGGGGGGAACCTCGCAGTTGCACTGTGAATCAATTCTTAGGAGAGGGTTAAGGAAAGTAAGATGGAAGAAAGAAAATATGAAAGGAGGTACAGTAAAAGGAACGAAAGGGGTGTTTCCCATAATGGCTGGGTGGCTTTGCACTGAAAGCCTTGAAATCCCACGAGGAATAAATTAGGAAAATCTTCTTGTAGGTTTTTAAAGAAAATGTGTTTTATTCTTAAAGCTTATTTTACTATTATTATTTAAAAGGCATATCATCCGTACAGAACAAAAAAATGAGGAAAAGTAATAAGAATTAACCTGAACATATTGTCATCTAAGAGAAAAATAAGGGTAACATAAGAACTTATAAATAAACAAACGAAACAGGAGCGTTCAGTATACCGCAAACCTCCGCCAAGGGTGATCAATTCACATCCCTCCACCCTTGCCCCCCAAAAGTTATATTTCCTATCTGCACAAAAATCTACTCACTTGTTGCCAGTCACGAAATCAACATAAAATCCAACAACCAAAGGCTCCCCTCTTTTCTAACATCTGCATTCACATATATATCACAAAACCTAATCAATTGTTACCAGTCACGAGAGCATCTGTCGGTAAAAATTTAGTGAAAATTCGCTAGTAATTTTTTCTGAGAAGCCATTCAATAAACAGACAAAAAATTGAAACGGATCAACAAACAAAAGGAGCCAAAATATAACCTCAATATTTCAGCACGGAAAAAATCAAGGTCTATCGTTGATGTCAGTAAAAAAAAAAAAAAGAAGAAAAAAGTGAACATATTTCCTGACACTCAACTCGAAGATCGGCAAAACCTACGTTGGACGTCATGCCAAGAGTAAAGATGGAGGAGGAGGAGGAGGAGGAGGAGGAGGAGGAGGAGGAGGAGGAGGGGAGGAGGAGGGGGAGGGGGGGGAGGGGGGAGGGGAGGAGGGGAGGGGAGGAGGGGAGAGGGGAGGGGTAGGGAGGGGAGGAGGGAGAGGGGAAGAGGAAGAAGGGGGAAGGGGAAAAGGAGAGGAGGGGGAGAGGAGGAGTTGAAAGGAGGGAGGGGGGAGGAGGAAGGGAGAAGAGGAGGAGGAGGAGGGGGAAGGAGGAGGAGGAGGAGAGGAGGGGGAAAAAAATAAAAAATAAAATAAAGAGCATGAAAGAAAAGCAGCGAAAGGAAACTAACAAAAAAGAGAAAAAGTGAATAATATTAAAACTCCTCTCCAGGAAATAAGAGGGGGGAATGTATGGGTGGGGGGAAATTAAACCGAAGGGGAAGAGGGACCACCCCCTCAAGAATTCTTTCGCCCCCACCCCTCTCTCTCGGCCGTTCGGAGGAATTTCATGTTCCTTTTTTTTTTCTTTTTTTTTTTTTAGATGCGGGGTATATGACAAGCTAGGGCACGTGTGGGGCTACTGAATAAATAACACGGGGCACTACACTTGGCCGCCCACAACCACAATCTATAAATTTACTCTATGTATGGGCCTCTCTCTCTCTCTCTCTCTCTCTCTCTCTCTCTCTCTCTCTCTCTCATTTTGAATTCAGAATAATCTTGATTTCTGAACTATTTCTGCATCTTTTCCGTTCACTAAAATAGTGAGTCAACTCTCTCTCTCTCTCTCTCTCTCTCTCTCTCTCTCATGTCATATATACAGTATATATATATATATATATATATATATATATATATATATATATATATATATATATATATATATATATATATATATATATATATATATATATATATATATATATATATATATATAGAGAGAGAGAGAGAGAGAGAGAGAGAGAGAGAGAGAGAGAGAGAGAGAGAGAGAGAGATTTGATTGGATTGAATATGGAATTTAGGCCAAAGGCCAAGCACGAGAGAGAGAGAGGGAGAGAGAGAGAGAGAGCTTACATTTAATATACATTCGTCAATGCTGGACAAAATTTCCATTAATATATATTGTATAATAGAGAGAGAGAGAGAGAGAGAGAGAGAGAGAGAGAGAGAGAGAGAGAGAGAGAGAGAGAGCAGGTTGCTGTCGCACTAACACACACACACACACACACAAATCTCCAAGAGATTACCGACGATAATCTCCGGAAAGTTATTCGAAACGAGTACGCCGTAATTAATCCTGGGAGATAAATCTGGGCACAGAGACTTGAGCGATGGGCACTCGTCCTGGGCAATGGCATCCTCTTCAAATTATTATTATTATGTCACATGACACTCACTTCCCTCCAGACCGGGCCACTGCCGCAACAAATTGGGTCTTGCAATCAAGAGGGCTAAATATAAATCTCTCTCTCTCTCTCTCTCTCTCTCTCTCTCTCTCTCTCTCTCTCTCTCTCTCGTTTTAAATTAAGAGATATCTTGATTCCCTCACTTCACTTTTCTTTCTGTAGATTTTCTGTTAACTGAAATCATCCCTCTCTCTCTCTCTCTCTCTCTCTCTCTCTCTCTTTTAAATTAAGAGATATCTTGATTCCCTCACTTTACTCTTTCTGTAGATTTTCTGTTCTCTCTCTCTCTCTCTCTCTCTCTCTCTCTCTCTCTCCTCATTCACGCAACCGTAATTCTGGATTATTAATGGTCCCTGAAATAAGATTTAAACTAAGATTTAAAGGGTTGGGCTCCTCTCATGCGATGCTCTAATTTCCAGCGATTTATTTTTTCAAATTCATTTCGTCATACATTGGTTTTAATAAATGTTGAGATAGTAAAATTCATCACCGATATTACACATCTGATATTAATGTTTTTAATGTATTATACAAGATTTGAATAAATGTTAGTGATATTGTAATTTATTACCAGTAAAATATATGGAACATTTTAATGTTTTCATTTTTGTTATGAATTATATATGTATAACTTCAGAAATGGGGTAATTCATTACATAAAATGTATGCCATTTCTGTCATAGGGATTTAAATACATTTAGAAGATGGCATCATTCATTCCCAATAATACACATCGGATATAAAACGCTTACACACACGTACAATCATACACAGTTAAGTATGTCTGACGGGCATTTAATGGAGGGCTAAAAAAAATTTCTGGCCTCCGAAATTTTAACTAAATTCTATGTGACCAAACTGGGAGCTCGAGTCATTCTAAAACACTTATATTTACTTATTAATGTATGAGATATATCTAAGACATTTCCCTTGACAAATAATTAATAAAAGCTGGCGCAACTCATTACGGGAGGACGGCAAGAATTTGTCATGTTTGCTCTAATACCCGAGCACCACATGTAGTGGCCTGCACAGTACTTTCATAAGTAGAATTAAAACTAAGATTAAAGTTCGTTACTGGGAAGGATTATTTCAGTGGCATACCACAGACTACCAAGTGTAAAAGCAGTAAATTTAAAGCAAAGATCTTCCTTGGAAACTGTCTAAGACAAAACTGTGCAAAAATGCCCCCCTTGAACTTCAAGACTCATAAAAAAAGAACTTCATTTGAAGACAATAAACGAACTTCATCTGAAGACTTGTTTGTTCTTGGAAAACAAAATCGATTTACCTGGACTGGAAACTGCTTTGGCAAACAATTTATAAAGCGTTTAACTGAATTTAAGCAATATGAGAAAGCTTGATAAGACTGCCTGAGCTGCGTATTCAAACTGGAAATACTTTTCCTGCTTGAAAGAAATTTTACAGTCTATACCCAGTTCAGGACATCTTTCTCAGCCAGCAAGCACGTAAATCAAGGTCACCTAACCATAAATAAGTAACACTTTACAATCTTCCAAGCAAAACAAACGTTTCTACTGCCTTCCAGAAATTCTGAGGCCACAGAAAACGTGCAAAGTTTACAACAATTCATAAAAAAGATCCCATACAAAAGAGCAAGCTGAATTAAAACGATGAAAAGTGACAATAAAAAAAAAAAAAACAGGAATCTCTCTCCCTTACCCATCCTCACCCCCTCTCCCCCCGCCCCCAACACAGGGCAACCGCCGAGTACAACGAATAAAATCGGGCACCAGAGACATCTTATGACTTTTATCTCTGGTGCCCCTAGAGCTGACAAGAGCCGCCCCAGAGGGGCTCGCTATGATTTCTTGCCAGTGCCCGTCCCGCCCTTGCCCGGTCGGCGCCACGTACCCTCCAGCTCTCTCTCAGTGTGTCTCTGTATCTGTCTCCCCCTCTCACGAATACCCTCGCCCCGTGCCCTTCCGAAGTGTATACGAGAGTGCCACGCTGCCCTACGCGAAAGGAGGCACTCCCGAGGCTTGTGGCACTCTGACGCGAGTCGTGTCGTGCTCTGTGTTTGTCAGACTTGTGGTTTTAATGTGACTTGGATATAGACCGTAAATACCACATTAAGAAGGAGTGCACAAGAAAAACATTTTAAATACCTTACAGACTTATCCTTCAGTTATTGAACCAAAAATAAAGCTGTTTATCAGACCAATAACAATTCAGTGTTTTGTAAAACTGTCCATGAAAGATAAAACGACTTTAGTTGAAAAAATCTATGACAGTACTGTGCACGATCTGTGAATGTAGTTTACAATAAACAAACTTATCTGTGGCAGTTACAGTTTTCTTATAGTTAATATAAAACTGGTCTTCAGTATAAATCTAAGATAGACGAGATATGTCTGAGTGAGCCGGAGAACAAAGTCGACAGATTCATTATGAAAACATACAGGATAAACATGAAAGTGTGTTGAAGACAACGGGACGAGATAATGCACCGTGAAATTCGTGAGTTTTGACGCGTATTTCTTTATTTTTCATTTTCCTAAGTCGATTTTTTCTTTTAGGTGCTTTTGCTCGACGCTTTAAAATCAATAATAATTTTGCTTTTAGTATGTTTTATAAGTATTTTTTGTTAATCTTATATTGTAAGTATTTTCCTCTACAACAAAGTTTTTTTTTTTTACCACGAAAATCTCTTTTCTTAATTGCAAAGTAAAGTTATGTGCAGAATTTACAAGGTGTAGGAACTGTTTTGTACATCATTCATTTCTTTGGAATGTATGATTTAATAAAATGTTTGCTAAGAGAGTATCAATATGATTAATATGACTTATATATATATATATATATATATATATATATATATATATATATATATATATATATATATATATATATATGTGTGTGTGTGTGTGTGTGTGTGTGTGTGTGTGTGTGTGTATATACATACATATCAAATATTTACAGAAAATAATTTTAAATATGTACGCACACACATATATATAAAAGTAAAAATATTTAGGTTCTATATATTTTTTCAATGGCCATCATGTCCTTCATTCTCTCATTTGTTATGCCTCGTTGTTCACACATTATTATTATTATTATTATTATTATTATTATTATTATTATTATTATTATTATTATTATTATTATTATTATTATTATTATAAATCTGACGTCAATTTTGGGACATAAGCTTCACGCTGATTCCAAAGCAAAAGGGAAGTTCAAATAATATAAGTTTCCAAAACAACGTAGAGTTATAAACAAACCATTTAGCATTAAACTGTGGTTTCAAAAACAAACACACCAGCATTAAAAACAATTCTTCAAAATAAACATATATTCAACACGCCCACTAATATACACGCTTAAACGTATTGTTGGTCTCGCTTTTCAACAATCACGAACTTGTCAGACGCTAACAATCTCCTTACAAGACTTAAAATTGCAACATCAAGTCACCTAAGTCTTGGGAGGGAATTTGTCTAATCAGTGGCTGACCGACGCTAGATAATTCTTAATCACCAACTCGGCTGCTCAATGTAAATGTGGGTTTATAGGTGGGCTATGCCAAATGATGGGTTGTGTCATGTGATGTATTTTCAGTGATTATTTTCGGGAATTTAGATCCTCGTTCTGCTGTTAATCTGAACATACTGTAATTTGTATAGTGTTCATATATAGAAACGGCGACGATAATAATAATAATAATAATAATAATAATAATAATAATAATAATAATAATAATAATAATAATAATAATAATTTTGTAATAATTTTGCTTTTAATATGCTTTACCTATAGTCATAAAGTATTCTGTTTCAGTATTATATTGTAAATATTTCCTCAGCAATAAAGGCAGCCAGTGAAAAATCGACCTGATCTGAGACCCCTATAAATAATAATAATAATAATAATAATAATAATAATAATAATAATAATAATAATAATAATAGTAATAATGCAATTCCCAATTTATAAAAATAAAGCCCATTTGTTCTCATATTACAAATAATATCAGGTAATTATTTACATTCCAACTGTAAAAGTTAATTCTCATTTTAAAATGTGACATTCTGTTTAGTGGACACGTGTTTAGCAGTTGATTGGTTGTTTCATGTAAAAGGGTGAATAATAATAATAATAATAATAATAATAATAATAATAATAATAATAATAATAATAATAATAATGTAGATTACAAAATCTCTTTTTATCAATTTTCTTTCTTCCATAACCGACCTATAAAAATGTCATAAAATCAAGTAAAATATCAAACTCACAGTTGGTGAGATGAAAGCTTCCTAAACTGAAATGTTCTTGTAAACTTAAGTATAAAACTAGTACTGTGGTATAAAATTAGCCGTGTGCTTTACTGACCTGTCCTTTCAACCAATCAAAAACCACGCACTCCGTATTTCCTTATATTGTACTTTACCGTCCGCACGCTACAAAATCATTTTACAGAATTGAAACGTAAACATTTTAGCCCTAGGGATGTTTTCATTTATAGCAACGTTTCAACGCCACCTTGATAAGCTAATACTGATAAACAGTGATAAACATTTACTTAAAAAAGCACCTGACCTTTGTTCTTTTTGTCAGCGAGATGAAAAAATTTATTATTATTATTATTATTATTATTATTAGTTTGGATTTAAGGTATGTGGGAAAGATAAAACAAGGTTCTTCCTTGCCTAGTGGTCCGTTTTATTTGTGACAGAGACCGTGGAAGGAAAAACCACCCGCATCTACGACATATGTGCAGTATATAAAAAACAAGACTTTCTCTCTCTCTCTCTTTCTCTCTCTCTCTCTCTCTCTTCTCTCTCTCTCTCACACACACACACGAACACTCACATAAAACACATTCTATATATATATATATATATATATATATATATATATATATATATATATATATATATATATATAGAGAGAGAGAGAGAGAGAGAGAGAGAGAGAGAGAGAGAGAGAGAGAGAGAGAGAGAGAGAGAGAGAGAGAGTAGAAGTAGAGAGGAAGCATTACCACATGTAAATTTTTATTGATATTTGACAAGTATTAAAAGGTATGAACGGTAGAGAGAGAGAGAGAGAGAGAGAGAGAGAGAGAGAGAGAGAGACTATAAACGTAAGAAACAATTTCACGCGCCATGTTTTTCATTCCTGATATTCATCTATGTATTTAGCCATCGCGATAACTCACACACACACACACACACACACACACACACACACACAGAACACACAGAATAAAAACTTAAAAGTCGCACTATACGCTCACTTATGCCGTCTTCAAAGTTACTTTACTACAAAATAAAAAATAAAATAAAGGAAAAAAGAAATAAAGTTTCATATACATAGCACAGCAGTAAAACCCTCTTTGGAAGATCAGGAGAGAGTCCCAGGGAGATTTTAAATAGTCTCATTGACAAGTATTTTCTCGCAAATTAATTAAAACGTCTCTAAAGAAAGTTTTTTTTTTTCATGTTCTGAGAGATGAAGAAGTAGATTGCGCGATTCGCTTTCATTTCTCTTCGTAAATTTTTTTTTTTTTTTTTTACATTTTCAGTTGCTTTGTTCTCCTGCGATGTGGCTCACTGGTAGTTCTTGATCGAGTTAAAGGCTCTAACTTTTATATATTATATATAGCCGTTTCTTTGACAACAGCACTAACTATTTTTGGGCTTGCATCTGGAAATTTGGAAATCTAATGTATAAAATTATATATATGTATATATTATATATATAACATATAATATATATATATATATATATATATATATATATATGATGGATTACAAAATCTCATATATATATAAGATTTCTCTATATCAAGAGGGTTTCAAGAACTAATGCACAATTATCTCAAACCATAAACCCAATCTGTCACAGAAATACCATTTTTTTTTTCTATAGGAAAACAGCCTTGATTTTGGCGAGATCATGAGAGATCCAAGACCGGAACCAGAGTCAAGGACTCGATAATGGAGAAGAGTAAAGTAGAAGTGTGGAAGAAAAATCGTCAAATATACAGAGTTGACCGCATGAACGCCACAAATGCGGCAAGAGCGTGGTAAAATATGCAAATATCCCATCTTGGACTTAGGGAGAGTGTGAGAATATTTGGGAGAAATGGTGGTCTTTATCATGTCTGTTCGCAGCCTCTTTTCTCAGGGGGAAGGGGGTAGGGGAAGGAGGAGACACTATTGGAATAATAATAACTGATAAACGAAACAATAAACTCTTTATTCTGTAAAAACATTCCAGACTGACTGAGTAAAAACTGGTTCACATCTACCTGTAGTCGCATCTACAAAGGTCATTTACTTTCTGTTAAAAACTCTGGCACACTCGGGTAAAAACGCAAGAGATCAAAAGTATCTCAGTACAAAGTGACTCGCTCTTTCTTTTAGCTATCAAGCTTTGGAATTTTCCCCCTACTAATGTTTTCCCGGCTTTCAATTCGTCCCCTCAGAGGCTGAAGGTTTATCGCTTCCTCCTGGGTTAAGCCACGCCCTTTCTTACTTTTTTCTTCGGTAGTTACAAATCACCTTCACCCAGAGACAGACTACTTCATGACTTCAGCAGGAGCAAACATACGAACGGAACAAGACGTCAGTTAAGGTATCCGGGTAAAAGTCATTCACATAGACTCAAGAGGTGGTCGAGAGCCCTTGAGCAGAAACTGCAGTTTTTTTTTTTATTTCATTTATACAGTTTCCTTTCACTGCCTATTATTTTCTAAAATATAAAGAATATTTGAAAAAAATTAATAAATGTCACACGTTTAACTATTTTACAGTATATGCATATATTTTTCCTTAAATTCCTGGCAAATATGCAGCATAACCCTTAAAGTACGCTTTTGACAAAATGTAAATAAAGTGCCTTGTGAATCAACGTAATATAGCTGACTTTTACTCGATATACTTTGGGTCACATTTTATTTATGTAAATACGGCATAGAGGCTTCCACTCTCAAGCCCAAACCAACGATAAGCAATAAAACAGATCAATGACGGGTAGACAAAGGTCTCGTGGGTATAACAGTAGTACGGATACGTCTTTGTAACGGCTCCCATTCTCATCCCAACTTTATCGCGATCTATGCTTCTTTCATTTCAATTGTCTCGGGTCCCAAAGTTCTTCCAAGAAGAATGCAAGTTACCATAAGACTCATAAGGAATTCCGACTTATTATTTCAATACAAGTACTCTTCAATTCACATTATTTTCATCACACGATAGACACAAGTATATTTTCCCTTGCACACCTTTTCCACATGGTACTAGAAGAGACCTCCGAACACGCGTCTCGTGGGAAGGGGGCGTTCTTCCCGCGCAAAACGTCCCGGATGTTGACGATCCACCCCCGAATTCCGAACAAGTGAGTGTCTCCTTCTTGTTCTGTGACATTGTCTCCGGATTGCCAAATACTCGAAGGCAAGGTGAGCATTTCTCAAACCACTTAACCAGACAACGCGGCATAAAAACAAACACTTGGCATTATGCAACGCGGCCAACCGACGTATCTACTCTACCATGTAAACAATTGGGGCTCTCTCATCGCTGCCGAGCGCACTACCTTTCCTCCTCTCTCTCTCTCTCTCTCTCTCTCTCCTCTCTCTCTCTCTCTCTGTGTGAAGTATATAAAAAGCTCTGAGCCATATTTCTCGACTCCATTATGACTCGACCCAAAATTGATTAATATGACAGGGAAGGGCGAAATAAGGGGTGGGGGGGTGGAGAAGAGGGGATAGTGAAGGGGGGAGGGGTTGACAATCCGAAAACACCAGGAAGTTTGTTGCTGAGAATACCAAAATGTAGCAACCCATCTCTCTCTCTCTCTCTCTCTCTCTCTTTTAACATAGGAGGTTAACTAGCTATGCATATGGCCAAGTCTGTCAGAAAAGATGCCAGCTTATACTGTAGCAGCGAGTCTAAGCACTTGACTTCACCAGTGCCTGCATGGCTCAATCCGCTTAAGAGAACAGGAGTAGATTGTGGAATGCCGATTTCTCTCTCTCTCTCTCTCTCTCTCTCTCTTTTACAGCTGAACTGCATGACATTTTAATTTGCCATAATGAAGTATGATTCTTCCTTGCTAACGTCAGTGTTTCCTTGAATTCAACTGTGAGAGAGAGAGAGAGAGAGAGAGAGAGAGAGAGAGAGAGAGAGAGAGAGAGAGAGAGAGAGAGAGAGAGAATTTCAATAATGTAAGTGTAAGTAAAGCTGTTTTCTCAGGTAATATTTTATGATGATATATATATATATATATATATATATATATATATATATATATATATATATATATATATATATATATATATACATACATACATACATACATACATACAAAAAGGTGTGTCCCATTATCATTCATTTGCCTTCAACAGTAGAAAATTAGTGAACTTAAAACATATTTTCATGTTCCCTGGTCTTCAAAGGTACTTCACAAGATAATTAGTTTAGTTCCTAATTTCTACCTTTTTTTCCGCCCACAGGTTGAAATGTGAAGCTGTTCGGACGAAATCAAAATAAAAACTCGCTCAGTCCAAGAAGCCTCCCGCTAATATTCCATGCAAAAGAATAATACCCGTAATCCTCTTTAACCGAGAGGCGAAATTGGTGACATTTCTTCAAAGTGAGCGACTGAGAAAATCCCCTACTTCTGTAGTTCTGAAAACATTCCTTGGAAATATCTTGGATTACGATTTTTTGTGAAAGTTAATATTTGACAATTAAAAAAAAACTTATGAAGTCATCAGTTGAAGAGAACGTCAACTGAAAAATTAACTTTTTAAAAAACGAACTAACTTGAATCGTCAAGGAAGAAAAGAATAGTAAGTGAATAGTGAACACTGAAAATTAAGAGATAAAAAGCTATCTTCAAAAGTGACATCAGTCAAAAATAAAAGATAAAACAGTAAGTGAAAACTGACTGCTGGGAAAAAAAATCAGTAAACGTTAGGGTTATAATATTTAGGACGAAAAGGGTCATATTTGACAAATGATCTGGCTGTTTTGTCGATAACTCAGAGGGATTTCTTTCATCTATCATCTTTTTATTTCTCCTATAGTGTTAATCATTCACACACAGCAAAGTTATTTATTGGTTGTAAATATCTTTTCATTAAAGAAGCCTCACATTGTTCAGTTGTAATACTAAACTTGGTTAATTCATTGTGACTTTTACAGTAAGACAACTTCGAAATATTTTTTTAAATAATTCATTGTTTTTTTCAACAACACATTGGTCATAGACTTATATGTACAAAATTTTCTCATTCATTTACCTGAGCTTTTGAGCAACAAATTTCATATCACTTTCATAAGGGCATTCATCATCCCTCATTTGCATCGCAAATTATCAGTTTATGAAAGTTAATATTTTCACGCAATAAGTCCACCTAAACAATTAAACGGGACTTCTAAGTACATCTAAATATTCAGAACAGTCCTTCGAAAAAGTCTTAAAGTCCGTTTGAACATACAGAAGCCTTAAGTCTTAAAGTCCATTTGAACATACAGAACAGTCTTTCAAGCAAGTCTCCGAGACGAAACTAACATTTAACAATCTATCAAGCAAGTCACAGTCCACCTGATCATTTAGAATATAGTCCTTTAAGCAAGCTCTAAGTCCTCCTGACAATTCAGGACAGTCTTTCATCCAAGGAATCTCAGGATTCCACTCGACCACATAGCTAAAGTAGTCCTTGCACGGAAGACAACGCGTCCAGAAATTAGACCGAACATTCAGACAGGACTCTCGTCGTCGACGGCGCATATCCTGCAGGATGTCTAGGTGTTGCAGGAGCCTCTGCTGCCGGGAGGAGAGCTCAGACGATTCTGAGCTGGAGGAGGAGGTGCCCTTGCCCCCAGGTCTCATACCCGTCCACAACGAGGCCAAGGCCCAGGAGACCATCCCAATCAGGACGCCTTCGGCAAGCAGGTGAGTCGAGAGAGATGGCCAGTTCGTGTATGTGTTAAGATTTAACGGTTTTCTCTGCTAAGATACGTATGTGCACGCGCATGCGCACATGGAAAGATGTGGGTAAAATAAAACTAAAGTTCGGTTCAGCTTCCTTGTATAAATAAGACGTATATTTAACTTCTGACACCCGGAAGTACGTTGGATTATTAATACTTAATTAGCTTATCAACTAATTAAGATCTGTTAAATCACGAACTCGAGTTTTTTTAATGAATACAAAAATGGGGAATTTTATCTTACATTTGATATTTTCCTCGTTTTCCCACTAGCAGTTAACATCAAAAACTTTATTTTTTTTAATGAATACAAAAATAGGAGCTTTATTATAAACTAGATTTTTAAAAACTTAATTCTTCTGACAGTCATGCCAACAATTCTAGCCATCTTTTACATAATATACTCTGCATTTGATTCTGAACATTTGGAAGTTTAAATGTGGCTACATTAAAATAAAAAAACTGACAGTCCCAATCTGACAACTTGTCAGACGAAACACACACACACACACACACACACACACACACACTCGAGGATCCAGGGGGGGGGCACCTGGGCAAGTGCCCTCCCCATGAAAAGTAATGACAAAATAATAATATTGAAGATCTAGATTATAATAACATAAATGAGAAATATAAAAATGGGAAAAAATATAAAACCTATTATGGAAATGACAAAATTTTGAGAAAAAAGATAATTATAACATATATATATATATATATATATATATATATATATATATATATATATATATAATATGGAAATTGGTGACCCACCATTGAAATTTTTCTGGATCCGCTATTGCGCCTACACACACACACACACACACACACATACACACACACACACACACACAAGAGACATTTATCTAAGAATGTTGTGAGAAGTAAGAAACGAAGAATGTATTTTCATCTCTACATGGTTATAAAAACTCAGATAATGACTCTTTGCTCGAGTCAAAAGTGAGAGAGAGAGAGAGAGAGAGAGAGAGAGAGAGAGAAACTGCCAGATGTCACCGTGATTAATAAAATTCTGTCAAGGAGATATTAATAATAATAATAGTCTTTATTACTAATGTAATAGAATTTAGAAAAATTATGAATAATGATAATAGTAATTCTTTATCATTGATGTAATAAAAGTTTGCAAAGTTGTGAATAATAATAATAATAATAATAATAATAATAATAATAATAATATTATTATTATTATTATTATTATCATCATCATCATCATTATTATTATTATTATTATCATTATTATTCATTACTGATGAAATGTTTGCAAAATTATGATCAATAATTAAAATAATTCTTTATTACTAATATAACGAAGGTCTACCTAATAATAATAATAATAATAATAATAATAATAATAATAATAATAATAATAATAATAACAATAATAATAATAATAATAATTTTCATTTAATCAAAGTCACAAACACTATTCACAAAATATCTCCAATCAGGCTTCAACAGAGATAACAAAATTATCAGTCAATAAAAAAAAACAATAATAAAAAAATATCCTCACTATATCAAAAATTAATCATTACACACGACACAAATCCACACATCAATCATCAAGCCGCCGGCAGAGAGCAGAGAGCAAAGATTAAGACAAAAATACCAACGACATTTTTTCCCCATCTCTTCTTATTGAAGACGTCAGTCGGCAACGCCCGGGGAATCAGTCACGAACGCCCGGTAAAAAAAAAGACAGTTCTTCCTCTCTGCTGTTTTTGTGTGTACATCATTAGTTATGTTATTGAGTCTCGTGATTGATATTGCATAGAGAAGAGAGAGAGAGAGAGAGAGAGAGAGAGAGAGAGAGAGAGAGAGAGAGAGAGAGAGAGAGATGTATATAAAAACAGACGCGAAACACGAATAAAATAAATAAAAATTTATAATTAAACAATTTTATATATATATATATATCATCATGTATCTGTACATGCACATACATACAGTATATATACATACATACACACACACACAGACATATATTTATATATATACATATATTTATATATATACATATATAAATAAATTTATATATATATATATATATATATATATATATATATATATATATATATATAATATATATATATATATATATAAAATTAAAATGCAGCGACATTAAAACACTGGATATTAAATTAAACATAAAATTAATTAGATAATCAGTGAAAACACTGAAAATAAGAGTGCCCCCTATGATTTAACTCCACAACGAATTGCAGTTGATAAATGTTATTTTTAAACTAACTGAAAGTCAGATTTAGTTTCATTTTCATGTCCAAAACTCCAGCTGATTTTAATTCGTTGCTAAAAGCTAAATAAAAACCATGAAGTCTAATTCGTAAATTGTTATGCACAAAAGCTTTTGGGTTAACCTTTAAATAGCTAACATTTGAAGAGTTCAAGTCCAATCTTTTATTTTATTACTTCGTGAGTATTTTTTTTTATTATTATTTCGTGAGTATTTTTTTATTCGTGTTTTTTTATTACTTCGTATTTTTTTATTACTTCGAGAGTATTTTTTTATTACTTCGTGAGTATTCTTTTATTACTCAGTGAGTATTTTTTTTATTACTTCGTATTTTTTTTTATTACTTCATGAGTATAAGTCCAAACCGCGCTCGTCAGTTTGCGGGTCCAAGTCCAATTTTTCGCGATCGGCTTGAAGATATGGACGCGGACCTACCTCCTTATTTTATGGGGTCGAATTTAAACCCACAAGAAGGATGACACGTCACGAGAAGCGTCAGGTAGGATGAATTATGGATCTGATGATAGAGATTATAAATGACGCAATTTCAGATATTTGCAACGGGCTTAAAATGACTTCCTTTTCGGTTGAAGATAGTTTCCATAACTACTTCACAATTTCTCAACAGATGTGTCAGGATTACGCTGCTTACTATTCTATTTGTGTATCTACCTATGCACAGCATACGAATCTATATTTCATTTACCCAGGTCCTGATTTCTCACGATAGCCAACGGTTTTTGGTAGTCCCTAGGCCCTACCCCACTGTGATAAAATTTTGGTATAACTTTTTTTGCGTAATTCTGCGAACGGACAAACAAACCCGGGTCGACAACATAACCTTGTCAGAGCCTGATACGTAGTAATAATAATGTTACTGATAATAATTAATAAAGAAACAATCTTTTAATGAGTCATAAACAGCTATGAGTATTACCAAACAAAGTGGGTCGACAATATAACCTTGTCGGAGCTTGATACGTAATAACAATAATGTTAATTATAATAATTAATAAAGAAACAATCCAAAGAAACAATCTTTTAATGAGTCATAAACAGCTATGAGTATTACCAAACAAACTGGGTCCACAATATAACCTTGTCGGAGCCTGATACGTAATAACAATAATGTTATTGATAAAAATTAATAAAGAAACAATCCAAAGAAACAATCTTTTAATGAGTCATAAACAGCTATGGGTATTACCAAACAAACTGGGTCCACAATATAACCTTGTCGGAGCCTGATACGTAATAACAATAATGTTAATTATAATAATTAATAAAGAAACAATCCAAAGAAACAATCTTTTAATGAGTCATAAACAGCTATGGGTATTACCAAACAAACTGGGTCGACAACACAACCTTGTCGGAGCCTGATACGTAATAACAATAATGTTAACGATAACAAATGAATAAAGAAAACAACCCTTTAATGAGTCATAAACAGCCTATGGCTATTTCCTCGAGTGACATCAGGAAGATTTTCGACTCCTTGAGTGACATCAGGAAGATTTTCGACAAATATCTTCCAACTGGCAAGACGCGAATTGGTAATTCATTTCCCCTCTTAAGACCATAAACTAAATCATTTCAACTCTCTACCACTATATTGGCAACCTATGGCTCTAAATACTTAAAGTTAAGTATACCTGAGTTTAACCAGACCATTGCATCGCCAGTCTGCAGCATTAAATCAATCAATCAATGATGAACCACGTTCCAATGGATTTCAACTTAAAGTTTCAGCTTTCAAGTACCATTGTGACCCATTGCTACAGGCGTCAGTCACGCTTGGTATTTCAAGAGGAGGGGCGTTGACCTTACAATCGTGGCTCTTCTTTTATCCCGGCTCGGGACCGAATAAAGCCAGTCGCTTAGCTGAAGGAGAGAAAGAGGTTTCTAGTAAGAAGTCTGGGAGGGAAAGGGAACTCGACAGAAGAGGATTAAAAAAAAGGGGGCAGCCCTCCTTGCTTTTTATAGATGTATACATGTTAACATTCTCCCGCCCCCTCCTCCTCACCCATCTCTCAACTTCTATACCCTGCTCACCCATCCACCCACCCACCGTCCAACCCAACGTCCCAGGAGTTTTTAGCCTCACCTGTCAAGACGTCGACAACTTTTTTTTTTTTTTTAACCTTGCACTCTGAGCGACCGAGTGCCAACCTTATAGCTGGCAGTGACACCGAAGGAGGCCTGGGAGGGGGGAGGGGTGTGTGGTCCCCAACACCCATACACACACACTCACGAGTTATTAAGAGAGAGGCTGAATTTTGGGAGGGGGGACGGGGAGGGGAGAGAAAGTGGGCTTTAGCTACGAGGACACCCGCTATTCTAGGGTTATGCTAGAACGATCGCTAATTATGTTTGGCCCGATGCGTTCTCTCTCTCTCTCTCTCTCTCTCTCTCTCTCTCTCTCTCTCTCTCTCTCTCTCTCTCTCTCTCTCAGCGTGATGGAGTTCCGTTCTTTACGGGTATGATAAAGTAATGGAGATAAATTCTTTCATTACTGCCTGCGTCGGGATTGGATGAGAATTAAGACTGATTACACACCGCGTAATAGAGATAAGAATGACTAGGTATATATATATATATATATATATATATATATATATATATATATATATATATATATATATATATATATATATATATATATATATATATATATATATATATATATATATATATATATATATATATATATACAAACATATATATAAGAGTATATATCTATATATAATACATATATATAAATATGTGTATATATATAACAAATATTAAGCCATGGGGAATTATAGTTGATAAGTGC
>NC_089793.1:3547823-3555323 GCF_040412425.1 Macrobrachium rosenbergii | reverse complement strand
GAAAGGAGGTACAGTAAAAGGAACGAAAGGGGTTGCAGCTAGGGGCCGAAGGCACGCTGCAAAGAACATTAAGTAATGCTTACAGTGCAAGGCAACTGTGATCCATTAATTAGCGCACGGTACCTGTTTTGCTGAGTAATCGTATCTTCATTCTTCAGAGGTTTGGCTATTTTAAACTGCCCAACCCAACGAGAACCTCTCCCCCATTTATTATTGCGACCTCGAAGGAGGTTGTAATAAGATATACAGTAAATATAATTTCTATTGAAGTCAATGGCATTATTTGCTGTGACTATCTTTTTCATTTAAACATTGAATTAGTCTTTACTTCTTCTTTATATATATATATATATATATTATATATATATATATATATATATATATATATATATATATATATATATATATATATATATATATATATGTATATATATGTGTGTGTGACTGTGAATAAAATTCTACTAGATATGATATCGCGTCGGGTAACTATGAGCATTAATAAAAACACATAAGAGTCTGAGCGTCAAAGTATGCGTGTTTATATATCAAGTATCAAAGGAAAGATTTGGCAGACCTCCTCGTACTCTTCTCACATCAAACTTTTTATCTCGACTTTATTTCTGTTCTTATTCACGTATCTAGAACATTCACTTATTTAATCAATCAGTATACGGAGCCTTCAAAAGTCCACAGAAGTCCAGGGATACAATGAAAAGTAAATAAACAAAAATGAAAAATTAGACTTCCACGTCATGTGGATGCTTCACAACCTCGATGGCTCGATACTGAATGTGACCTTTAGGCCGCCATCTTTGGACTCCGTCCTCTTACAAATACATCGTCAATATTGACACTTGTAACCGTCGCAGCTGATATATCTAAACTCATCTTCAGTTAGAGGATATTATGACCGTGATTCAAAATGGCTGATGGGTAGTTAGAGATGACAGTTGAATTCATTTTCTCATTAATAATTCATTTTCTATACAGTACAGTAATTTAACGTTGTGAATATAACCGCTTCCAGCAACTCGAATTTCCAAAATTATCCTTTTAATAACATCAATGAAAACATACAACTGATAATAATCTATGGATTATTTTTTTCTGACAAACGTTTAACATAATTCAATCTATATTTTAGTAAACACAATGAATAATTACTGAATAGATTCATGTATTACACTTACTATTTTTAACCACCATCTCCCATCGCTCAAAGAAAAAGATCAAGGAATGCTGAGAGAGAGAGAGAGAGAGAGAGAGAGAGAGAGAGAGAGAGAGAGAGAGAGAGAGAGAGAGAGAGAGAGAGAGAGAGTCATAACTGATTTTACCATGATCATCGCTTTGAGTTATTCCTCAGTGTTAAAATTATGCTATGGGTTATCATAACTGTTTTCTTATTTATTCACTTCTTTATTTATTTCAATTTCAAATGAACCGTATCTCCGTATATCTTGGGCGACAAAACAAAAAATAACAAATAAACAGATCAATAATGTGAAAGTTGGCGTACATTTACAGTAGAGTTATTTTCGTTCTGCTCTCAGAAAATGGTCTTCGATACAGCGCTATTTTCTTTTATGTTAAAAAACTACTGTGCTTCTGTCGTCATGATCAGTCAGTTATGCACATAATAGTCAGTCACATAATGCTGGTTGTCACTGGGTCTGGTAATTGCATGTCACTAGCAACTTCACTCCAAAAATAACAGATGAATAAAATATATATATATATATATATATATATATATATATATATATATATATATATATATATATATTATACATGTATACTAATATATATATATATATATATATATATATATATATATATATATATATATATATATATATTGTAATTATACCTCTTAATAATATTAAACCTGATTTGGATTCCGTTACATATGAGCAGTATTTATACATTGTATACTTACACACACAAACACAAACACATACATGCACATACACACATGCACACACATACATATATATATATATATATATATATATATATATATAAATCTCTCCCTCTCATATATATATATATATATATATATATATATATATATATATATATATATATATATATATATATATATATATATATATATATATATATATATATATATAGATAGAGAGAGAGAGAGAGAGAGAGAGAGAGAGAGAGAGAGAGAGAGAGAGATTTATAAGTTTGTGTTTATTTCCACACGTGTGGAAGGCCTTGGAAAAAAAATTACATTAACAAAAAACTAGTTCGCAAAACACCGACTCCAGCGCAAGGGAATTTCACCTTTTCGTCCTAATGGCGAATATAAGCCCCACCTTAATTATAAATGACATTCGCAGCTGCCAGACTGAGAGAGAGAGAGAGAGAGAGAGAGAGAGAGAGAGAGAGAGAGAGATTATGCCCCTTTGAGACGGACAGACCCACGAAAAACACCGAACATAAATGTTGATTTTAGGATGGCGAAAAACACTTAGAAAAAAACAAGTAAAAAATAAGCCAAAGTTTCTTCGGCGCAATCAAGTCTTCTGTACAGCGTATAATCAAGGCCACCGAAAATAGAGCTGTCTTTCGGTGGTCTCGGTATAATGCTGTGTGAGCCGCGGCCCATGAATCTTTAACCACAGCCTGCTGGTGGCCGGGCCTATATAGTTGCCAGACGCACGATTATGGCTGACAGGAATGTGAATTTTCTAGGTCAGTGTTTTTCGTTGTAAATTTATCTAAATGAATAATAATAATAATAATAATAATAATAATAATAATAATAATAATAATAATAATAATAATAATATAATAATCATCATCATCATCATCATCATTATCTAGAACAACGGGAGGACTGAGGTAAAACATCACAAAACAAAATAATGCTTTTTCCATTTGGGAACTTGGTATACAACCTGGGGCCTTTTCCACTTCTATACATGCATACATACATACATACATACATACATACATACATATATATACTGTATATATGTATGTATATATTATAGTTATAATTATTTATATAGTCACATAATAGATATATATATATATATATATATATATATATATATATATGTGTGTGTGTGTGTGTGTGTGTGTGTGTGTGTGTGTGTAATTTTCTCTTTAAAAAAGTCCCAAAGAAAATGTACCTTGAAACCCACAATTATTCGCCCGGGCTTATTCTTGTTCGGTTCAGTCAGTAAAATTACCACTGACAGTCACTTTTATTTTTACTGTCATTCTTATTCTAAACAAAAATACGCAAGAAAAAAATAGGTTTCAGCATTCTAGGTCATTTGAGTTATATTGTATCAACACGGCTGAATTCAAGGCTACGACAGCAATTCGTTTACCATCGAAAACCTATTAAAGTTCCAGAAACGGTCAAGATGGCTCCTCTCTCGAATATGCACAAACAAAGCGCAAATCCCAGAAGAAGAAATCTGCTGTAAGTAAACAAACATCAACGTACACCATAAACAAAGCCACGTAGCGTGGCACTGTGCATCTATAGCTCACCATACATAATATTCCCATAAATTTACAAGCCATTTGTCACTGGAATTTGACCTTCGGGGTAGAGGGGAAATATGAACAAGTGGAACAGAGTGGGTCGCAATTCCCACCTTGCCCTGACACCGACTGTGATTAGCTAAATCAGGCATTACTGCTTATGGTGTGCACGCAATTTGCAGCTAAGGGCGAAGAATTCTGCAATACAGATTCAGACTTATCTTCTTTCTACATGTTTATATTTCTTATCTCAAAAAATATAAATACACAATGATAAAAAAAATTCCTCATTTTCCTGTATTTTGGTTCAGTAAGTTTAAGTTTTTGCACTCAAGGGCCTATTCTTATTTACCGTATATTACACACGCACATACATACATACATAAATACATGCATTATATATATACATATTATATACATATACAATATATAATATATATATATATATATAATATATATATATATATATATATATATATATATATATATATATATATATAAATATATATATATATATATATATATATATATATATATATATAGTAGATAGACAAATAGATAAACAGACAGACAGACAGATTATATAGACACAAGGCTACCATATAACCAAAATCGAGAGAGAATATTTAACCGTTAAATGAAGGCGGTAAATTATCCATTCGCCTTCAAAGAAGCTCTCCTGACATTATCAATATTTTGCTGGACAGGTCCAAAGGGCTCACGGAACCTTATAAATAATTTCCCCAGCAAAATATTGTAGTTAGTAACGATAAATTCCCATTTTATACTGATTAAACTCGACAGATCAAATCAAAGTCTCTCTCTCTCTCTCTCTCTCTCTCTCTCTCTCTCTCTCTCTCTCTCTGATCGTCTTGGTTAGCGTGAATAAGGCTTATTTTGCACTGATTAACTCGACTCACCATCGAGAAATCAAATACTTCTCTCTCTCTCTCTCTCTCTCTCTCTCTCTAGGATCGTCTTGCTTAAAATAAATTCTTGGCGGATTAAAGTCTCGTCTCTTCATCGCCAAAGAAGTCTTCTCTCGCTCTCTCTCTCTCTCTCTCTCTCTCTCTCTCTCTCTCTCTCTCTCTCTCTCTCTCTCTCTCTCTCTCTCTAAGATCGTCTTGGCGTGAATAAATCCTTGTTTTGCACTGATTAAAGTCTCGAACCTTAAATCATACTAATTCTCTCTCTCAAAATATTCTCTCTCTCTCTAACGTCTTGCTTAGCGTGAATAAATTCTTTATTTTGCGCTGATTAAAGTCTCGTCTCTTCATCGCCAAATCATACTCAGTCTTCTCTCTCTCTCTCTCTCTCTCTCTCTCTCTCTCTCTCTCTCTCTAAGATCGTCTTGCTTAGCGCGAATAAATTCTTATTTTGCACTGATTAAAGTCTCGTCTCTCCATCGCCAAATCATATTCAGTCTTCTCTCTCTCTCTCTCTCTCTCTCTCTCTCTCTCTCTCTCTCTCTCTCTCTCTCTCTCTAAGATCGTCTTGCTTAGCGTGAATAAACTCTTATTTTGCACTGATTAAAGTCTCGTCTCTTCATCGCCAAATCATACTCAGTCTTCTCTCTCTCTCTCTCTCTCTCTCTCTCTCTCTCTCTCTCTCTCTCTCTCTTTATCAAATATATCCATCTATCTACGATCACCTTACCCTCTATTTTCAGTCCAAACAGGCTATTTCCGTATCGCCCCGCGTCCTCTCCTTGATAGGAAGAACCCAGACGCCGAAAGAGAAATAAATGAAGATCGTTCAATCGGTTTTGTGTCCCTGTAACCGTCCCCTCCCTACCCCTACCAAACCCCCACCCCTCCTCCACCCCCACGGCCACAACAAATATCAGAGCTCTCAGTTTATCCCATGAAATAACAAATTCGTTCACTGATCGTTTGAAGATGTAAAAAAAAAAAAAAAAAAAAAGGGGGAGAAAAAAAAAGAGAGAGAGGAAAATGGGAAGAACTTCAAATGTTGGTCTTTCTAAAGAGAGAGAGAGAGAGAGAGAGAGAAGAAATAAAAATCTAGTTCTTCCAGAAAAACAACCATTTAAAATAAAACACATTAGAGGAAAAACTGTAAAAAAACAACCTCAACTGATGACTAATTGAAGTAAATCAATATAAAAATGTGCAAAGAAAATAATGAAGAAAAGACGACTTCAAATATTGATCTTTCCTACGAGCAAAATAACACAAATATAAAAATACTGGATTAGAAACAAATACACGGACAAAAATTGGCTAAGAAAACAAAAATATTGGAGTGAAAAAAGCACGACAAAATCTGCCCAAGAAAACAAAAATATTGAACTGAAAAAACATGGGCAAAATCTGCCCAAGAAAAAAAACATTGTACTGAAAAAACAGGACAAAAACTGTCCAAGAAAACATAAATATCGGGCTGAAAAAAAATTGGTCCAGAAAACAAAAAATTGGACAAAAAAAAAGACAAAAACTGTCCAAGAAAACATAAATATCGGACTGAAAAAAAATTGGCCCAGAAAACAAAAATACTGACTAAAAAAAGTTCAAAACTGGCCAAAAAACATAAATATCGGGCTGAAAAAATAAAAACAAAAAAATTGACCAAAAAAAAGGACTGCCAAGAAAACATAAATATCGAAAAAAATACTGGACTGAAAAAATGAATATCGGGCTGAAAAAAAAAATCTAAAACTACTCAAGAAAACAAAATACTTGTAAAATCTAAAAAAAACAAAACAGGGAAAAAATTATCCAAGAAAACAAAAATAATGAATTAGGAAAAAAAAAAAACAAAAACGAAAAAAAAAAATACAGGACAAAAACTGGCGCAGAAAACCTCGATAAGCCGCTTTCTTTCTGACACCGGGGCTCCATGAATCACGTTTTATTTCAGGCTCGTGTAACGCCAAGTGACAGGGCGCTGGGTGTGGATGGAGGCGCCTAATCAGCAGCACATTATTGATGTGACTCTTATCATCACGTGGACTCCTCAAGGCCACGGCGATACTTCTTCGGTTGGCTGCTGCGGAGCAGATCCAACTGGCTGGGGGAGTGACGTCTCTGAAGATTATGTGTCCGTGTGTGTATGTACACATTCACATAAATTTCTGTTAATTAAACCGCAAGTACTGTGAATTCCTGTTAATTTAAACACAAGTACTGTGAATTTATATTAATTAAACCCCCAGTACTGTGAAATTCTGTTAATTAAACCACAAGTACTGTGAATTCCTGTTAATTAAACCACAAGTACTGTGAATTCCTGTTAATTTAAACACAAGCACTGTGAATTTATATTAATTAAACCTCCAGTACTGTGAAACTCTGTTAGTTAAATCACAAGTACTGTGAATTCCTTTAATTAAACCACAAGTACTGTGAATTCCTGTTAATTAAACTTCAAGTACGGTGAATTTATATTATTTAAACCACAAGTACGGTGAATTTCTGTTAATTAAACTTCAAGTACTGTGAATTCCTGTTAATTAAACCCCAAGTACGGTGAATTTATATCATTTAAACAACAAGTATGGTGCATTTCTGTTAAGCCTCAAGTACTTTGAATTCCGGTTAATTAAACCCCAAGTACGGTGAATTTATATTAAACCACAAGTACGGTGAATTTTATATTAATTAAACCTCAAGTACGGTGCATTTCTCTTAACTAAACCACAAGTACGGTGAATTTCTGTTAACTAAACCTCAAGTACGGTGAATTTCTGTTAATTAAACCACAAGTACGGTGCATTTCGGTGCATTTCTGTTAATTAAACCTTAATTTCTGGTAATCAAACCTTTGTAATTTGTTAATTAACCCACAAGTACTGTGAATTCCTGTTAATTAAACCTCAAGTATCTTGAATTTCTGTTAATTAAACCACAAGGTGAATTCCTGTTAATTAAAAACCAAAAGTACGGTGAATTTCTGTTATTTAACCTGCGAATTCACTGAATTCATTACCACCTCGCGTAAATTTTCACAGGAATGGAATGGAATAGAGAGTTT
>NC_089793.1:3530323-3542823 GCF_040412425.1 Macrobrachium rosenbergii | reverse complement strand
AAGTGTTTATGTGTAATGTAAGTACTAAATTTAGGATTTAAATTTAATTACGTAGGAGCTTTCAACTAAAATTAATAGATTCACATTATCCCCACCTCCCCATACGGGAATCATCACTAAATGATCACGCTACGGTGAGACTCTTGCAATATGTTCAATAAGAGTGATTAATCAGTGTTCATGTTCTTTGTGGTTAAGGAATTCATTTGTTCAACTAAGAATCTAGACGAGATCTACCTTGCTTGAATATGCATTATATATATATATATATATATATATATATATATATATATATATATATATATATATATATATATATATATATATATATATATTATATATATATATATTATATTATAGAGAGAGAGAGAGAGAGAGAGAGAGAGAGAGAGAGAGAGAGAGAGAGAGAGAGAGAGCTATATTGTTCCGATTACCATGCTTTGACTTCCCATCAATGGCCGCTGCTTACCTAGATTCGAATACGCATTCGTGCGTGCGCACACATGCTCGCGCGTGCGCGCGCTTTTGCAAACGTACACCCATTTACTTACGGTACACAAGTGGAATGTAACATAAATAAAACAGATTTCTTAGCGCCGCCAGAGACACCCGCTCTAAGACTCGATAAACAAACTCGAGTCTTCATAATTAATAACGAGAGGCTGGTGGCCTTATGGCGGGCCTTCCTATTGGCTTCAAACTCTCTCTTACGATGAATTATGGCCGTTTTACACGACCGCATCAAAGGGGGAGAAGGTGGGAGCAGGGGCGGGGTAGAGGAGGATCAATAGAGGACTCATGATGGGGGGGTGGTCGTAGATTGAGATGAAAGGAAAGTAAATTTTCCGGTGGCGTGATGTTCAAGGGAAAATATTTCCCTTCTTTAAATTTGGCGAACTTTTGGGTTACTCTCTCTCTCTCTCTCTCTCTCTCTCTCTCTCTCTCTCTCTCTCTCTCTCTCTCTCTCTCTCTCTCTCTCTCTGCAGTAGAGAAAACACCGAGTTAATAAATGAGCATTCAACAAGGGTGAATTTAGCTCTGTAGTTGGCTATATAGTTGATTATGATTGTATTTGAGTCTCCTGTAAACCAATAGAAAGAGACATACACACGTGTAGTATATACCTGTACATATGGTTAGGACACCCGCCTCGGCAGAAAAAAGTCCCAGGTTCGATTCCTGGGCGAGCCGAACATTTTCGACCAGTTCCGTTAAATCCTATTGTCTTTATCGACCTAAATAGTAAACTGGGTATCTGGTAGTTAGCTAAAAGTAGTCTGTTGCTACCAGTATGAAGAATGGCGTGAGGCTGACAGCCTCACTCCAACCACTGTTGAAAACGAAAAGGGCAGAAGACACCAGACAAGAAGCATCCCAGCACCACCCATTGGCTGAGAAAGCAGTTGAAAAAGTTTGACGGAATCTTTACGTTAGGATGGAAAAAAGTCAGGTTTCTATCAGTGTCTATAATATCTAACGGCAGTTTTTAACCTTTAAAAATGTTAAGGTTTAATTAACCTGATTGGGTGAAGTAGACCGTGAACAAACGCGTCCATTAATGAACCGACAGCATGAGCTAAAACGTGAAAAAAAAAAAAGAAAATAAAAAATCGCTTTCATTAGCAAAGGTTGCGAGGGTCCCAAGACCGGAAGTCGCGGTTAATAAAAGTTCGTCATGCTTCTGATTCCCACTTTCCCCAACCCCTACCCATCGCATACCCACTACCCCAACCCCAAGACAGACATATACATATACATATACATACAAATAGACACACATACGCACACACACACACACATTCGAACATATGTTACCGATATCATTTCGTTGGGGTCGTTTCATTCAACAGTACACAAAAATACCCTCGAGACGCTTTTCCTCCCCTTTGCGTCTTCCCTCATTCCCCTCTTTGCAGCCTCGAGAAGAGGGGAGGAGGAGGAGGAGGAGGAGGAAGAAAGTGGTAAAAGAAATATAGAACATTTATTTATTTATTTATGTATCTATTTGTTTAAGGTGCGCAATGGGTTTGTGTGGGTTCGTATTACGGGGAAAATTTATATACTTCAAAGGCACATTGAAATTTAGTTTTTTTTTCTTTAAGAGGAAAAAAAACCAACTGGAAGGACAACCCTGTGTCTTTTTATAGCCCAGGCCCGAAGAAAGAAAACTTAAGAGAGAAAAGTGAGATTTAACCACGAATGAACAGAGTTACAATGATCTTTCATAACCATGCAAGCTGGGTTACCTGAACCGCGAAAACTCAAGTCGCCCAGCTACTAACCCGTTGCCGACGTATGTGCATTTAGCAACTAGTCAATTAATACATAAATACATAGATAAAAATGTATCAAATACAAAAATGGAATATTATTAGTCTCTGAGATTCTTGAGATTATTAGGAAGTAATATAATTTAATATCAAAACTTCTTGCAGTTCAACGCGGACAGCGAGGAGCTTCAAACAACTAGTCAGTTGATGCTGAAGTTCCTTGCTGTCCGCGTTGAACTTCAAGTTTTTTTTTTTTATTACATTACATCACTTCTGAATAATCTCAAGAATCTCAGAGGTCACTACTATTTTCCTTGCATTTTAATACATTTTTATCTATGTATGATGTATTAATTCAGTTTTTCTTTTTTATTAAGCGAAATTTCTTCTTTCTGCATTTCATTTTATACCTTCTCTTACATCTTCCTAATGAACACCACATTCTTTGGAAGCTTGAATTCCAAGTCAACGGCCCCTGTGGTGGGCTTGTTCCATATAAATAGGTTTCATCTTCTGCAATAATAATAATAATAATAATAATAATAATAATAATAATAATAATAATAATAATAATAATAATAAAAACAGTCGAATTAAAACCCTGCTCTATGACCATAACAAGAGTACTCGAAATCACGCTTACCGCTCTACTTGCGTGCCCACGCGCGCGCTTCATTAACCCGCGAGCTCTAAAAGTCAGTTTAGTGGGTAACGAGGCCGTAAAGTTTTTACGGTAAGCGTTAAAATGCTAACCAGGCTCTCGTAAAGGCGTCTTCTTCGTCTCGACCTCAAAATATCGAGGTTCTCACTCACTCTCTCGAAGCCGCAGAAATGCGAGGGAACTTTGCACTTCCATTTTCGCGGATAATTCTCGGTTTTAGGACCTGCTGCAGGAATTCTACAGGCGTCATTAATTTCTGGTAGTGTCGTTCTGCTAACTTTTAGTCGTTCGAAGTTCATTCTTGGCTTTCAGAAAAATGTATTTTGTGTCGTTCTTAAATTATCTGAACAGGGTGTTCAATGCAGGCCGTCAATAATTCTGGCAGGGAGTGCCTTCTAAAAAAATTAGGAAAAATATAATAAAAATATATTAAAACAATTTATTTTATTGCAGGGAATGCCCTCTAAAAAAATTATGAAAAAAATAAAAATAAATTAATTTATTTTCTTGCAGGGAATGCCTTCTAAAAAATTAGGAAACAATAATAAAAATAAATTAAAACAATCTATTTTCTTGCAGGGAATGCCTTCTAAAAAAATTAGGAAAAAATAAAAAATATATTAAAACTAATTAATTTTCTAGCAGGGAATGCCCTCTAAAAAAATAGAAAAAAATTATAAAAGTAAAATAAAACAATTTATTTTCTTCCAGGGAATGCCTTCTAAAAAGATTTGAAAAATTAATAAAAGTAAATTAAAACTATTTTAATGAGGGGAATGCCTTCTAAATAAAGTTAGAAAAATAAAAATAAAATAAATTAGAACAATTTATTTTCTTGCAAGGGATGCCTTCTAAAAAAATTAGAAAAAATACAAAATAAAAGTAAAACTTTACTTATTTTCTTGCGTGGAATGCCTTCTAAAACAAAAAGAAAAAATATAAATAAAAATAAATTAAAACTTACTTTATTTTCTTGCAAGGAATTCCTTCTAAGAAACAATTCAAAAAAAAAAAATTAAAACTCAATTTATTTTCTTGCAGGGAATGCCTCCTGGATCCGCCCTTGAAAGAGAGACTCCAACAACCCCAGCTAAGCGTGAGAAAACAGCTCTTTTCCATGACGGGATGGAACCTGACCATATACCCAGATATGTCTGTCAAGGGGACCAGAGAATTTTACAATATTTACGGTTAGTAGAATGATATTTTTATGTTTCATTTAATTTTGCAGTAAACAAGCAATTACTGTTGAAATCTACTGATCTACAACACAGGGGCAGGGGTTGTCCTTCAAGAATTATTGGGTTTGTTAAGGTTGATTAAGATTTTGAGGTTTCTTTGCTTATGTTCAATAAAAATTATGGCTTTGATATAAATCGGATATTAGGTTCAATAAACCTTAAGGCTTGGTAAAAAATATTATATTATATTATCATTATCCATAGCAATACTCGAGGTACGGGGCCGTCAGCAAGGAGAAGTTCAGGTACGAGGTGTTAATAGATTCAGAGGCTCTTCTCGCCATGTCGCCGAAAGGAAAGCTTTATGGAGAGGTTTGCCATATTTGTTCGTGTGGTCTCAAAATAAAAACATGTTTTGTTAATTTTGAATATGTTGATAATTCCCATCAATCATGGCAAAGTAATGTAATGGTAATAGGCATATTCAAGAATGGTATTCAACATATATTTTGTTTCCTTACTTTAATAGGCGATATATTATTAAAAAATATTTGGTTTCTCCTGCTTTAAAGGATACATTATTAATTACTTTAGTTTACCAACAAACACCTTGAAGTTTACGTTTTCTTTACCTCTCAAGTAGAGATGCTAACATTTTCTTTAGAATTAACTTGACGCCAAACTAAGTTAATTTGCCGTTTCCTGCTGTTGGCTTCTTATTGGTTAGGTTTGATTTTGTCTTTACAGCCGAATGAACTCAAAGAAAACACGGTGTGGGTGGAGACGCTCTCTGGCGCCTTCTACAACTACCTGTCGAAAAAATACGCCCACATGGGGTGGTACCTGGGCATCAAAAAGAGCGGGAAGGGCAAGAAGGGGCACAAGACCGAATACGGCCAGAGGGCCGTCCAGTTCCTGCCCAGACATCCGTACCCTATAGGATAAGAAGAAGAAGAAGAGACGACAGGGACGGCGAATGTCATCAGAGACTTGAATTTCTTGACAGAAAGAGTACTATTATTCTTGTTGGTAAGAATGGCACCGGGGAGAGAACACAGCCAAGGTTTCTTTCTTCCCTTGTAATATTTTACTCAGGAGGGACATATGACCGCACCAAGACTTAATCGTTAAGTTGTCGTGCTCTATCGACTGAAGCTGACGACGACGTCGAGCAGGCACAGTAGAGTCTCCTCGTTTCCTACTCTGGTCAGAGTCGACTCTTATACTAGACCCTTAGAATTTTGCAGGTTTATTTTTTCGTAGAGCTATGTCGAGGTTTGGCTAAGGACCACTTTTTTTTTTTTATCTCGTATCCAGTGAAAGGAACTACATTCAGAAAGTGGCTTATGTACACGTAGGAATTAGTTAAATTTAGCGATTTTTTCATAGGGACCTGTAATGTACTTAGCTTTTTAATCTTAATTTATTTATTTACTGTAGTTTTGCCGCAGAGTTAATATATATGAGAATAATTGTATTTTCTTACGAGTAGAGCAAGCTGTGCATCTTATTATTATTACGTTAAGGAGTTAGCGAGCACACTTTTACTTTTTATATTATAAACATTATCTTTTAAACTCATCTAGGCATAGCAAGGTACCGTTTACTAGCTTAAATATAACACGGAAATCCCTATCATTTTAGACACGTTTTAATATTTCTAAACATGAAAATCGACATTGAAGAACATTTACCAGGTGGGTATACCCACATCACACCTCTCTAAGTGTAGTACATTTTTCAGTCTTTCCTCCCAACAATTTAACGTTTTTCCTCAGCTGGGCGACGGGTTTTATTCTAGAAAAGCTACGTCTATTGAAATTGCGGTGTTTACACAAGGTCAAGAAATAAATAAATTAACAGAATAAATTAACAAAATGTTATTGCTATGTAAAGTTGATTTTCAAGTAATTTTTAGTTTCATTTTTTTAGCGGGGAAAATAAGAATTTTTATCTTTTTAACGGGGAAAATAAGAATTTTTAGTTTTATTCATCTTTAGCCGGGAAAATAAGAACTTTGTTTCATTTTTTAGCGGTGAAAATAAGATTTTTAGTTTTATTAATTTTTTTAGCGGGGAAAATAAGAATTTTTTGGTTTCTTTTTTTAACGAGGAAAATAAGAATTCTTACTTTCATTTCTTTTAGCGGAGAAATAAATTTTTCTTTTTTTTTAGCGGGGAAAATAAGAATTGTTAGTTTCAATTTTTTTAGCGGGGAAAATAAGAGTTTTTAGTTTCATTTCTTTTAGCGGGGAAAATAAGAATTTTTAGTTTCATTTTATTTTTGCTGGGAAAATAAGAATTTTTAGTTTCATTTTTTAGCGGGGAAACTAAGAATTTTTGTTTTCTTTTGCTGGGGAAAGAATTTTAGTTCATTTTTCTGGGAAAATAAGAATTTTTAGTTTCATTGTTTTCTAGCGGCGAAAATAAAAATTTTTTTAATTTTTTTTCAGAGAAAATAAGAATCTTCAGTTTCATTTTTTAGTGGGGAAAATAAGAATTTTAGTTTCATTTTTTTTAGCGGGGAAAATAAGATTTTTTTAGTTTCATTTTAAATTTGCTGGGAAAATAAGAATTATTAGTTTCATTTTTTTTAGCGGGGAAAATAAGAATTTCTAGTTCATTTTTTTAGCAGGGAAAATATGAATTTTTAGCTTAATTTTTTTTAGCGGGGAAAATAAGAATTTTTAGCTTAATTTTTTTAGCGGGGAAAATAAGAATTTTTAGTTTAATTTTTTTAGCAGGGAAAATAAGAATTTTGTTTAATTTTTTTATAAGAGAAAATAAGAAATTTCAGTTTAATTTGTTTTAGCGGGAAAATAAGAATTTTTAGATCTCCTTTTGCGAGGAAAATAAGAATTTTTAGTTTCATTTTTTTAGCGGGGAAAATAAGTGAGACGCTTATTTGAATTAAGAGATACTGAACTTATATGTCTTATGTTCTCTTAAAATAAGAGCCGAAATCGTGGAGTATTTGTCACTACGTCGTTTTGGGCAATCCAATAAAAATAACTGAAGGGATATTTCACCTAATATGTTTCAAAATATTGTGAGAAGGCACCACCATAAACCAAAACAAAAGGTTCAATAAGTTAAAAATGTATTTTCTTTATCTGACCAAATCCGGTTACTTAAACCGTAAATCTGATTTAATTATTTGTTTTGATTTGATTATGTTTTGCGACATAAAGGGACTTTAAATCATACAAACTGTCAAATGTTTTAACTTGGCTCTAATTTTCGACTAAGTGACTTTGAAGCATTTGATAACTTGAACTGGGAAAATACAATACACTTTTATTTGGACGGAATTCAACTGTAGATGTGGTTATATATGTATATATATATATATATATATATATATATATATATATATATATATATATATATATATATATATATATATGTATGTATAAATAACAATGGTGTATATATATATGCATGAATGTATGTATGTATGCATGTATATATATACACAACATATATATATATACATACATATATATATATATATATATATATATATATATATATATATATATATATATTTATAGTTTTATTATTTATACGCGTGTGACTTTTATATGGTTACGATATTAAACCACAAAAATAAACTTCTAATATAAAATTCACTATACCTTGGGAATAACTTACACCCAGAGGGAATTATAACTTATATGGGCTAATGGTCAAGTCGCAGTGTTTCACTATTTCTAAACAGTGGTTCTAACTCAGTACCTTACTCCCAAGGGGCACAAACCTTAAACCTGGGGGGTTTTGAGATATGATGACCAGTTTTACGCAATAGTACTGTATATTTATCAACTTCCATGTTTGTATTGTATTCTATTATTGGACGGGGGTACGAGAACATTTTCTGAGATATCAAGGGGTACGGCCACTGACAAAGGTCAAGAACCACTGTCCTAAACCAAAGGCCCAGGTTCCAATCCCGGCAGGGGCAGAGGCATTTACCCATTAAAATCCCCTTCGTGTATAAGTTATTCCTTAGGTATAATGAATTCGATATTAAGTGGTATTTGCAGCTTAATATTTGGGTAATATATATATATATATATATATATATATATATATATATATATATATATATATATATATATATATAAAATTCAATTATACGCTTCTCTTTCCCTTTTAAACTGATTACCCCCATAAGAGACAAGCCTTTCGTTTCAACCAATTCTTTTGGGATGTGGTTGCTAGCCGCATGCCCCATCCCATGACAAAACCTGTGTACTAAAACGTCAAAAGTCTCTCAATCACATCATTCACCTTCACACAAGGCTCATGAGCATCACGTCAAAAACGCAAACCACACCTCCACTCCACAGTTTCCTTGTGACAGTATTCTAGGCTATGAGGATAAAGATCCCATATCACTGTTTTTCGGTGATTTTCTCTTATATGGTGAAAGAATTTTTGTATTCTCAACTTCTTACGGGACCAATAAAGTGACCCCAAGTGGCCGAAATGGGGGAACATCTCTCCCAGGGCTTACAGAGCACTCTACAAGTCAATGTTCTGTCTTACAGCACAGAGCTTAGTATCAGACGCTCCAGCCAGTTTTCAGAGCAGAAGCTCTGTAACCGAATACAATTTATACCTTTGTCCAGGAACATTATAATCATTATTATCATATCTCAGATAATATATAATAAAAATAATCTAATAAGACAGTACTTCAGTACTACAGAAACAGAGTGCTGGACAAATGGTACACAAAAATATCCAGCTGGATAACAGCGAAATCTTGATACAGAAGTGTCAGGGTGCTGACCAGCTGGAAGGCCCAGAAATCAGCGTCTCTTTCGGTTGTGCCGAACCCACAGGTCCACTCCAAGCCTTTTATCTCCTCCAACACATTATCCACACTTATAGGCAGGCTTTGGGCAAAAGCCCGTGCTGGCATAATCTACAATAACCAATTGAATTCCCAAAAGGGAATTCTGGCAAACAGGATACATGATAAGAGAATGGGGAAAACTTTTATGCCTGATCCCGTAGAAGGAAAGGAAGGAAAGAAACAGAATTATAAAGGATGACAATGATGATGATGATAGTTGTGATGAAATGTGCTTTATAAATATCTGACCATCAAGTAAAATGGTGGTATATATATATATATATATATATATATATATATATATATATATATATATATATATATATATATATATATATAAGGATGAACTATTATGATGGATACACACATTATATATATTGTACATATATACACATACAGTAATATATATATATATATATATATATATATATATATATATAATATATATATATATATATATATATATATATATACACACATACACACATTTACATATATATATATATATACTGTATATATCAATACATAATATATACATCATACATACATACATGTGTATATATATATACATAGTTGAAAACTCAAAATATAATTCTTTGCTTTTGTCATGCAACTTTCACATGTCTAGCCTTCTTCACTAATCCTAAAACTTATTCCTTGAGTGCAATGCAGAGGAAGAATTTATTAAAAGCGCCATTGTCATCCGCTTAAAACAGGCCTCTGTCTGCACATAGGCACTGTGAACTACTTCGATACAAAATCAAACTGTATCGATAACTCAAAATCGAGAGCACAATACAGATACTGTCATGGCGACGGTTTGAAAATCAGTAGAATGTAAACTTGGCCATTCTGTTGGTTTCTTGGATATCATTTTGACCTGAGGCCGGTCACGTAACCATTCCTGGGTCTCCTAAGGTCTGTTGCAAGTTTGTAAGCACTGATATTTTGGGACTCTTGCCGCGTTTTTCCGTTATGCCTCTAAAACTAAGGGCCTGGCGTCAAATCTTCCTCACTTTCCCTGACTGGAACTGAAGTTTGGAAGTTATCTCTTTTATTTGATATTTATCCGACGTTTCGCACTGTCAGGCTGTTTCATTGTCAAGAGGCCAAGTATAAGGACTGATAAGGACTGACAAGATTTGAGGATTAAAAAATATGGAAAAGAATATAAACAGTGGACTTGCAAGGTAGAGGCAATGATGCTATTATTGGTACCATCCTATCCCGAAATCTCCCTTTTTGACCTGTGTCCTGGCCCTATCTCGGGTCAAAAGGGGGCGAGATAGGCGCAGGACAAGATGATAAGGAAAACGCTGTCGCGAAAAAGCACATCGAGGCGTCTCTCGTTGTGTTCTCCCTGGGATAGTAACAGGATAAGTCAGTTGACCTCTCAGAGAGAGCCATAGGGCGCAGACGCGGACCGCTACCTACCTTCTGCCCTCCTCCCCCACCTGTCTCTCCATTTCCCACCCATCCCCTCCACCCTCCCGCCCCCGGAAACCCGACCGGAGGCGATGTCCTTACAACTGTTAGTGTGGCCATTTTCTTCTTTCTTTTTCTTCTGCCAGTTTTGTTTTATTTTTTCTCTTTTCTTTATATTAATTATATTCGCATTCGAGTTATTTAACAGTATTAAATGCTTTCAAAATACTGGCCAGCGTACACATTTACACATGTGTAGCCGTGTATTTTCCACATATGCAGGTAGGCTATGTATTCACGCAAAAAAAAAAAAATTGTGAAATTATTGTGCAAACGTGTGATTGGTTGTTATAGATCAAGCTGACTATATGCCAGCACGGGCTCTTGCTCCTTGAGCAGCCCTCAACGCGTATAAAACTTAAATCCTCATGTTATTCTTCATAAAAATGAGCCATATTTCTTTTCCACTCTGCACCAAATTTAAAAACGTTTCAACGCTTAATAATCTCAAGCTATAAGTCACCTACTGTAGATATTTTAACATAAAAAACTTACTGATTTGTGAATTATGACGTAGGTAATAGCTCTTTACACTAATATATATAAAAGCCTTAAACGTACTCAGGAACTACTGAAATAAAAATCTTCAGTGATTGATATTCTATGCTTTCTTATTCTGAGGAAACAGAGACGGGCAAAAATGTCCACATCTAGTCTGTCTTCGCCTAATACGAAGACCATCTTCAGCGTAATACCCAGTTGTACCCAGAAGGGCGTACTTTGCTCCGCTGGTTATAAAAAGCAACAAAATTGAAAGAAATTTCAATTATATGACAAAAATAAATGTATGTATGTATATATACATATATATATATATAAGTATAAATATATATATATATATATATATATATATATATATATATATATATATATATATATATATATATATTTATATATATTTATATATATATATATATTTATATATATATATATATATATATATATATATATATATATATATATATATATATATATATATTTATAATTCTCTTCTTTCACCACTTCAGGCTGTTAAAAGTTATGACTTATGCACCTAAGCCTGAAGTCTACCTGCAGGTTAGCATGTCCGATACACAGCGCATGCGCCAAAAATCCGCTGCTTTAGGAGACCATTATTATGACTCCATCGATATACCGATGTACCGGGACAGGTTAGATCAGAGTTTATATTCGTTGGACATAATAGACATTTCATCTTTCTTCTGAAACATGCCAAGTTTTTTTTTTTATCTCTTTGGGCATTGCTTCAGTGGTGAAAATCGTTACTTTTAGCACGTCCTGGAACAAATGAATTCAATTGTGTTCTGCCTTGTCAAATGAACTGGAACAGTGGAAGGTGTGGAAAGGAAGAATTATAAGTTTTATTTACCTCAGAATCAGGTGCAGGAAGACAAAACAAACAAAAAATCCGCTTTTCCATTTATCTCCAATTAAATGATTTGATTATCAAATATATCATCATATATATATATATATATATATATATATATATATATATATATATATATATATATATATATATATATATATATGTATGTATGTATGTATGTGCACATATATATGCCAATAATATATATATAACAAGAGAAATAAAAGTACACTTTTACTTTTACGTATAAATATATATCATCTTAATTCTGGTATCAAGACAAAATAAAAGCCTTTTACAGACATAACACCTTAATTCTGATAAAAGGCCTCTCTTACTTTTAGCCCTGATATGATTAATATAATTTTGTCAAGAAAAGAAATGTGTGTCAGTGACTGTAGATTAAATAACTGTAGCTTTCTATGCCTATAAAGCCAAGGCCAGTAGTGTGGAATGGCCTTGTTTAGTTTTATTTTGTACTTTTTATAATTATTTTTGTTCAACATCAGTCAAATAAATTGTATTCTAGTCGAGATGGTGATATCATTAAATCCGGAACTTATTATTTGAATATTTACTAACATACAAATTTTGGAAGAGGATATTAGAGGGTTAATGAAGGAGAAAGAAATTATTTGAGAGGTAACGGCATGACATGAAAAATTATAATT
>NC_089793.1:3437823-3520323 GCF_040412425.1 Macrobrachium rosenbergii | reverse complement strand
ATGTCATTTTACCCTTGAATCATGGCAGGTCATGTCACAGCAAAGTGTCTTTTTAACTGATGTCATTTACCTCAAGGTCATGTCACAGCAAAGTGTCTTTAACTGCATGGTGTCATTTTACCCTTGAATCATGACAGGTCATGTCACAGCAAAGTGTATTTTTTAACTGCATGGTGTCCCCTTGAATCATGGCAGGTCATGTCACAGCAAAGTGTCTTTTTTAACTGCATGATGTCATTTTTACCCTTGAATCATGACAGGTCATGTCACAGCAGGTCTTTTAACTGCATGGTGTCATTTACCTTGAATCATGACAGGTCATGGCAAAGTGTCTAACTGCATGATGTCATTTTACGCTTGAATCATGGCAGGTCATGTCACAGCAAAGTGTCTTTTTAACTGCATGATGTCATTTTACACTTGAATTATGACAGGTCATGTCACAAAAGTGTCTTTTAACTGCATGGTGTCATTTTACCCTTGAATCATGGCAGGTCATGTCACAGCAAAGTGTCTAAATGATGTCATTTTACATTGAATTATGACGGTCATGTCACAGCAAAGTGTATTTTTAACTGCATGATGTCATTTTACCCTGAATCATGGCAGGCCACGTCACAGCAAAGTGTCTTTTTAAATGCATGTCATTTTACCCTTGAATCATGGCAGGTCATGTCACAGCAAAGTGTATTTTTAACCGCATGATTCATTTGAATCATGGCAGGTCATGTCACAGCAAAGTGTCTTTTTAACTGCATGATGTCATTTTTAATTGAATCATGGCAGGTCATGTCACAGCAAAGTTCTTTTTAACTGCATGGTGTCATTTACCCTTGAATTATGGCAGGTCATGTCACAGCAAAGTGTCTTTTTTAACTGCATGGTGTCATTTTACCCTTGAATCATGGCAGGTCATGTCACAGCAAAGTTTTTAACTGCATGATGTCATTTTACTCCTTGGAATATGACAGGTCATGTCACAGCAAAGTGCCATTTTTAACTGCATGGTGTCATTTTACCCTTGAATCATGGCAGGTCACGTCACAGCAAAGTGTCTGTGTCATTTTACACTTGATTTATGACAGGTCATGTCACAGCGTTCTTAACTGCATGATGTCATTTACCCTTGAATCATGGCAGGTCACGTCACAGCAAAGTGTCTTTTAACTGCATGATCATTTTACCCTTGAATCATGACAGGTCATGTCACAAAAGTGTCTTAACTGCATGATGTCATTTTTACCCATGGCAGGTCATGTCACAGCAAGTGTCTTTTAACTGCATGATGTCATTTTACCCTTGAATCATGGCAGGTCATGTCACAGCAAGTAAAGTGCCTTTAACTGCATGATGTCATTTACCCTTGAATCATGGCAGGTCACGTCACAGCAAAGTGTCTTTAACTGCATGGTGTCATTTACCCTTGAATCATGGCAGGTCATGTCACAGCAAAGTGTCTTTAACTGCATGATGTCATTTACCCTTGAATCATGGCAGGTCATGTCACAGCAAAGTGTTTTAACTGCATGGTGTCATTTACTTCCTTGAATCATGGCAGGTCATGTCACAGCAAAGTGTCTTTTAACATGGTGTCATTTACCCTTGAATCATGGCAGAAAACAGCAACAACTGCATGATGTCATTTTACCCTTGAATTATGACAGGTCATGTCACAGCAAGTGTCTTTTAACTGCATGGTGTCATTTACCTTGAATCATGGCAGGTCATGTCACAGCAAAGTGTCTTTTAACTGCATGATGTCATTTTACCTTGAATCATGGCAGGTCATGTCACAGCAAAAGTGTCTTTTTTAACTGCATGATGTCATTTTACTCCTTGAATTAAGACAGGTCATGTCACAGCAGCCTGCATGGTGTCATTTTTACCCTGAATCATGGCAGGTCATGTCACAGCAAAGTGTCTTTTTAACTGCATGATGTCATTTTACCCTTGAATCATGACAGGTCATGTCACAGCAAAGTGTCTTTTAAATGCATGATGTCATTTACCAATCATGAAGGTCATGCGCAAAGTGTCTTTTAACTGCATGCAATTTACCCTTGAATCATGGCAGGTCATGTACAGCAAAGTGTCTTTTAACTGCATGATGTCATTTTACCCAGAATTATGCAACAGCAAAGTGCCCATTTACCACATGGCAGGTCATGCAAAAGTGTCCAACTGCATGATCATTTGAATCATGACAGGTCAGCAGCGTTTAACTGCATGGTGTATTCAATCATGGCAGGTCATGTCACAGCTGCATGATGTCATTTTACCCTTGAATTATGACAGGTCATGTCACAGCAAAAGTGTCTTAACTGCATGATGTCATTTTACCCTTGAATCATGGCAGGTCATGTCACAGCAAAGTGTCTTTTTAAATGCATGTCATTTTACCCTTGATTTATGACAGATCATGTCACAGCAAAGTGTCTTTTTAAATGCATGTCATTTTACCCTTGATTTATGACAGGTCATGTCACAGCAAAGTGTCTTTTTAACTGCATGTCACTTTACCCTTGAATCATGACAGATGACGTCACAGAAATCAACAAACAACTAAGCATTCTTCTTAGGTTCTCGTTAGGATCACTGCGTCAACTCTGAGGCAAGCTTCCACCAACCGGAAGGCTATTAATTATTAACATCAATATAATTCATAAACACGAAAACAAAAAGACTTAAATCATTCTATGAATTCTGCTTCGTTCTTCTGAAAGTTACTCAACGGCAACAGGACAGAGCAGGGTTGCCAGATTGGCCATTTCATGGCCAAATTTTAAAAATTTGGCCATTTTTTGAACTCTGTGGCCATGAAGAATCAATTGGCCATTTAATGTGGCCGCTGTACTCCCGAAATACTACAGATTCACAACAGCAAAACCCTTTACGACTCGACTGCAGAAAAAGAACATGATATTCAATATTTCTTGAGGAAGTTCTGTCAATTTAACAGCTGTGTTTTCCTCTGATTATTTTCAGTTTAATTTAAAGTTTTTGATGACATGTAATCGAATATATATGCATAATTTATGAACAGTTAATTGTTGGTATGTCAATTCTCACAATTCAATCATTTTATATCTTTGGCCACATTTTTGGCCAAATACTTTTCCAAAGTGGCCATTTACAGCCCTATTTTCTTTCAATTCTGGCCATAAGCTGTCGCGTTCATCTGGCAACCGTATTGCAGCCACAGACGCTTAAGAAGCTACAAACGTGAGAATCATTTTCCCCACTGACCGTGGAATGTCTGGACAGCTCGTCCCTCGTACGGAGATTCGAAGGAACAACAATTTTTTTCGTGAGGTCTAAGCCTTAGGTCATAACACCGCTTTACAGCGCATGCGTTTCACAGGAACTCAGTTTAAAAAAAAAAACAAAAACAAAAAAAAAAGGAAAACAGCAACACGCTGGCCTTACAGTCACACCAACCTGTAATTATATCGTCCCGTCCAGCCAAGGCTCACAAAATTCTAATCACCTTGATTGTGATCGCAAACACCTGTCGACTCGCTTGCCACCACCAGGCCTCGTCCAGCCATTATTTCCAGGTAAGCAGCAACCTTGGCCCAGTCACCGAGTTGTACCACCAGAAGCCGTGTGTCTGCGCCCTCCGGGTGTTGATGGCCATTTCTCAGATGCAACGCATGCCCACATACCCACATACTCGCATGCCCACTCGTCATTCGGAAAGCATTCGCTTGTACTCATTTCGACACTGCTGTTGGTCATCGCGTCTGAATTCTTGAGAATCTTCGCCCTTCTCCATAAAGAATAAACATTAATGTCAAGTGTTTAAGAGTTTTTTTTGACAACTGGATTCTAGATTTTATTGCTGGTTCAGAGTAGGTTATGATGAAAGGCTTGTCCTTCTCTTCATCTCGTAAATATTACCTCCTTCTCCAAAGAATCTCGGAGAACGGGTGATTTGAAGTTGAAAGGTTACAAAATGCTGACGTTCCTTGGAATATGTTTTCTCTTTCGCAACAGACTCGAAAGAAGGGTAATGTAACAGCCACGTTTAAGAAATTATAGTCTTTTGTTTTGTTAGATAGATATTAAGTATTAAATAAATGATATATATCTCCTTTAAGCAGTTTTTTTTATGGGTTCAGTTGTAAAGAGGAATTTATTATTAAATTGCCATGACAAACAAAAAAAATATATATATATATATATATATATATATATATATATATATATATATATATATATATATATATATATATATATATATATATATATATATATATATATATATATATATATATATATACATATATATATGGTGGCCTATCCTATATCGTTGCCAGAAACACGATTATGGCTAACTTTAACCTTAAATAAAATCAAAACTACTGAGGCCAGAGGGCTGCAATTTGGTATGCTTGATGACTGGAGGGTGGATGATCAACATACCAATTTGCAGCCCTCTAGCCTCAGTAGTTTTTAAGATCTGACGGGGGACGGAGAAAGTGCGGACAGAAAAAGTGCCGACAGAAAAAAGGACGGACAGACAAACCCGGCACAATAGTTTTCTTCTACAGAAAACTAAAAAACTGACACCGTAGGCACCCCAAACGTGATAAACCAAAACTCCTATTCAGCACGACAGGATAATTGCACGGCACAAACACGGCACAAACACGAGGGGGGTGTGTGCCCAAAGTCTTCACAATTCAGAGGAACTCGAAAAGGGTATTTATTATCTAGAAATGTATTGATTACTTCCTGAGTATTCTCTTCTTCTTCTTCTTCTGGCCGTTCTTCACGTTTCCATGAGAGCACCAAGGTCGCATGCGCACGACTGCCCCTCGTTCTCCTTGAGAAAAACTCACCTTTAATTACCCGGTTACTTATTAAATCAATGGAGCATCTGTCAAACGCGGCGCCGACCCGTTCTTCCATCGCGATTTTCGTTTTCCTGAGTCGGCTTCGGGATCTAAGGTCTGTTTTATTTCTAAATGGAAATTGAGTTTCTTCAAGATGCACATTTGCAGTCAATTTACAATTTATTATCTATATACTTTTTTATTTAAAAAAATTTTTTTTTGCACGCAGTCATTGTTCATAATTTTTATGAAAGGCCTTCTATAAAAATTATGAACGATGACTGTTCAAAAAATTTTTAATAAATAAAAAGTACATGGATAATAAATAAACAAATGAATAAATGACTGTGTAAAATACGAAATAATTTCTGGCCAAAGTCTGAAATGACCTTGTCCTAAATGATATACGACTTCTGCGCTAAACAGTAAACAACACGCGTGACAAATAAGGTTAGGTTAACTTATTTTTCCAAGGCCACGTTCTTAAATGGGAGAAGAAAAAAATCATAGCAAGGTCGAGTTGAAGAAGTTGGACAGCTGGGTGGGAAGAGACCAATGGTAACGGAAGAACAGTAAAAGGAAGAAAGCAAGGGGTATTGCAAAGAGCCGTGTCCACAATTTGCTCCACGAGGCGTACTGCAGGCATAACTGCTGTTGTGCAGACTCTGCGTAAACTCTCATTACCAGCACTAGCGGATCCACGGGGGTGGGGGACCTGGGCACGTGCCCCCCTCATGAGAAATAATGACAAAAATATTAACACTGAAGATTTAGATAATAACAACATAAATGAGAAATATAAAAATGGGGAAAAATAAAAAATCTGCTATAAAAATAATAAAATTGAGAAAAAAATAAAAATAATAACAGTAATCTTAATGATAATAGTTATAAATACATACATACATACATACATACATACATATATATATATATATATATATATGTGTGTGTGTGTGCATATATATATATATATATACATATATATATGTGTGTGCATATATATACATAAATTATATATATGAATGTATAATATGAAAATTGGTGGTCCCCCCATGAAATTTTTCTGGGTCCGCTACTGATTACCCGGGTACTTTTCCCAATGATGACCAAATTACTTTTTTAAGATTTGACAAACGCCAATAGTAGTCTTTGTTTGTCAAAGGACAGTGCTAAAAGCCAGTAGGTTTTTGAAGTAAGGAATTATATGTAAAAACAAATCTCTCTAAAATTCGGTATTTGGTGTCAACTTGAAACTGACCTTGTTAGGTGACATGGATGGACGTTGCTTTTCTCTCTCTCTCTCTCTCTCTCTCTCTCTCTCTCTCTCTCTCTCTCTCTCTCTCTCTCTTCTCTTCATCAAAGAAACTTTGTTTCAGAAACATGTAACATTCCTCTTTTCGCTAATGAAATATCCTACGTGAAGCTCATTCCATCCTTTTAAAGCCAGAGAGAGAGAGAGAGAGAGAGAGAGAGAGAGAGAGAGAGAGATACAGGTAAAATATTCATATATATATCAAAGTACGCTCGTTATTCATGAAAACGGTGACTTGAAGGCTAAACGTCTTACGTTGCATGAGCAAAAAAAAAAAAAAAAAAAAAATTCCTAAAAATATTATTACTCTTACCTTAACAGACAGTTACTCTCGACCAACGTAAGTAATCTATCTCAATCCGTTGCCTCTTTCCCTAGTCAATCACCGGGTAACAAATTCTGAGAATTGAAGACGAAACCTTCAGCTTCTGTGACATTAGACTGAGGTTGATTGATTGGACGGTTCGATCTTGCACAATTTTCTCTATTATTCACATTAACTTTGTATAGAATTTTATTTTCAGATTCGATAAAGGATTCTTTTCTTTTCTCGATTTCCTCGACTCTTTTTTTTTGTGCATGTTTTTTTTTTTTTTGGGTATCGATTCCAGGAAAGTTACTTTTATAAGCTGCAGTACCAAGGGTATATACGTTGCCGAAGGTTATGTGCGAAAAGCAGTTTCGTGGGTTGCGTCTTTTAGGGTAAGGAAATTTCGATATAATATCTGCGCGCATGCTCGCTGGCGCACGCATACATATATAGTGTATAGATAAGTATTATATACATATATATATTATATATATATATTCATATATATATACATACAGTATATATACATATACATACATACATACACACATTATATATATATATATATATATATATATATATATAAATGTGTGTGTTTGTGTCCTTGTTTGTTTGTTGGATGTAAATGACTTACTTAAATCATTTAAATAATACATCCTACAAACTTAACAACATATGAAAAAAGTAATAATAATAATAATAATAATAGGTCTTATTAAAAAGGATGGCTGTATTATGCGAATTTATCTTACTCAGTGCCTTTTCTATTTTCCCTATGATTCGCTTTTCGGACTCAGCGATGGTGGTCAGCAACTGGCCGATATTCACATTGGAAAAAGGATAGTGTGTGGAATGCGGGAAGTCTTTTCTTGAAATATATCCAATCAGAACTCCTTCGTCGGCTGGATTCAGGTTCGACTTCAGGTGCCGTCGACATGTTCCGACCAGCTCGTTGGTCATCCTCTGGACGTGGTTGAAAAAGATCTGGAGAAACAAGGCGCTTTTGACGAAGGATTTCTAATCGGATATTTCAATAGAAGACTTCCCCCATTCCACACACAATCCTTTTTCCGGCATGATTATCGGGCCAGTTGCTGGTCAACATTGCTGAGGCCCAAAAGCGAATTATAAGGAAAACAGAAATGATTCTTCATAAGGTAAATTCGCATAGTACAGCCATCCTTTTTAATAAGACCTGTTTAAGAGAGGGTCTGTTCCTTCTAATCAAATAATAATAATAATAATAATAATAATAATAATAATAATAATAATAATAATAATAAAAATAATAAAAAAATAATAATAATAACAACAATAATAAAAATAATAATGATAATAATAATAATAATAATAATAACAAGCAAAAATGTCTACAGGGCTGAATAACTTCCTTTAAGAACGGGGGATCAAGGCCTTTGAGAAATCGGTAAATGTTTAATGAGTTTCTTCCTAGAAAGAGATTAAATTCGAAGCTTAATGAGTTTCTTCCTAGAAAGAGATTAGATTCGCAAGGCTAAGAAAAAACAATAAATAAATAAAAAATGTTTAAAAAGTGCGCCACTGTTGACTTCCAAACTGCAGGTAGGTTATTTCTGCCGAGGGTGCTGATTCATCAGTGTTGTCTTGGTTAAACACAGGTTTTGAGGACCATGGTTTCAGAAATGTATTGCTCAAAAGAAAGTTTTATACAGTATATATACATACTGTTAAAGTGATATGTAAATACATACATACATACATACATACATACATACATATATATATGTATACACATATATATATATTTATATATATATATATATATATATATATATATATATATATATATATATATATATATATATATATATATATATATATATATATATATATATAATTATATATATATATATATATATGTGTGTTCATGTTTGTCCACAAGTGCCTGACAGCGAATGTCATCAACAAACGAAAAACACTCGAGCCCCACCATCTACAAAGACACACTGAAACAAAACACTGAACTGCATCTCACCACTTACTTGTAACTGTAGGGATGACCAACGAAAATAGACAGGGCCTCTTTAAGCAATGACAGATCATCCCAAAGTCTTCTGATAAGCCAGAACGATGCCAAACCTGAAACAGAGAATAGATTTTATAATGTTCACCTGATTTGCTCTTTTCCTCATCCAAATATACCTTACACATCCTGGCCAGCAACTCAATTTATGTACCGACAAGTAAATTTGGGACGGGTTCACACAATCTGGTCTGCTGAAAGTACCTACAAAGTCAACAAACTAAAAGTACTGATCATCAAGAAGGGATGATGTCTAACCTGAAAAGAAGAAGAGGTTTATAATATTCACTTAATTTACTCTTTTCCCTAGTCCAGATGTACCTTACACAGCCTTGTCAGCAACTCAATTTATGAATATACAAGTAAAATTAGGGCGGTTCACCCGTTCTGGTCTGCTAAAAGTATTAAAAATCAGGAAATTACGAAATTTTACTTGACGGATACCCCTCTAAGATAGGAAAATATAAGAGACAGCAAATAATGAAAAAGTTATATTAACAAAAACCTGAGCAATACACGTCATTAAACTAACCGGTCAGATGAAGTCATCCCGCAGAAATTTATAGACCCGCCTTTTAGTCGGATAGATGCTCAGTGTCCGATTTCGTGCTTTGTTTGCTTAAGGTGTTTACATACTATCTCATTCTCAGTCACCTCGGCAAACATCGGTTTGTTTGCCTGCAGGTCAGGCAGGTCGCTCCGGCCTGCACATCCTTTCCTACTTGGCTCGTGACGTGACGCAGGACCTGTACAAGCAGGCTTGAGACATCCCCGCCCGAGTACTGCGTTGTGAATGGGACAGGCACGTCTGTTTCTTTGATGGGTTAATCTTGCACTTGCTGTTAATTTAGCTCTGTGCCAGACCAGCGAGTCTAGTATCAAGACTCTCACAGATAGACAGAAGAAATCGTTTTCAAATGAGAGACACTCCGAAGATATGCCTGAATGAGGGTTGCAAATTCCGAAGAAATCATCTTGAAGACATCATTCTTGAATAAGGGCAAACATCGTTGAAATTCTTCCGAAATGAGGGGGAAATTTCGTAGATATTACTCGTGTACCTGGGTCAAATTCCAGGCAGATCTCGCATGAATTGCTATTAAGGAAAAACTCCAAGGAATCATTCTTAAATGAGGGGCAAATTCCGTAGAATTTATTCTTCAGTGAAACGCAAATTTCGAGCAAGAAAGTTAATGAAGTTGGAAAGCACAGCGAACAGAAGAGAAGTCAAAAGCAATGGTCAGAGTCTCTGGTACTTCCTACGGGGTACAAGGCAAGGTACATAGCGGTACAAGATACTTTCTGCGGCATTACTCTTCTGGCAAAGGTACTGTAGTACCATAGATAGGCGTACCTTGCTTATGGTGACACTCGTCTCTATCTCCTGAATAGACTACAAAGTCAAAAAGAAGGAGAGAGAGAGAGAGAGAGAGAGAGAGAGAGTAAATAAAACCAGGCTTTTGCTAAAGAAGGCTATATATCTGCCATCGAGTGAAGCTGCTTGCAATTCAGTAGTTTTCCCTACCCTATAAACTTGGGCACCGTGTACCGCTTCCACCATTTAATTAAAACAAAGATATCGGTAAAGAAAGCAGAATCATTTCGTATAGCGAATTAAAATGTAAACATGAAGAGAGTAAATACTTCCACTTTCATATAACAAAAACACTTTCAACGTGTACATACTGTAAGCTGTGACGTCTCATGCGAAGATTCTGGACGTAAGAAGCGGAATCACGTCGTAAAGATAGAGAATCATTCATGGATCTTGTCCTGCAAATTGTATCTGTATGAGAGAGAGAGAGAGAGAGAGAGAGAGAGAGAGAGAGAGAGAGAGAGAGAGAGAGAGAGAGAGAGAGAGTACACATTTCTCGTTTTTGCAAACGTCAGCAAATAAAGATTATACACGAAAAGAACTCCATTTGGATGTCATTCTGTCAGAAAACAATGAAGTCTTAACGAAACATACGGACACACAGACATAGAGTTAAGCAAAGGGCTGTGAATTTTGCGTTTCACACTTACGACTCAAATCAGAAAAGCAAGAAAATGCATCGCTGATATCAAAAACTTGAATGAAAGGAATCTTATGGCTAAAAGAAAAAAAAATTAAACCGTCTAGACAACCACATTCAATTTTGAACTCGAAATCTGTTCTAGACTGGGGAAACTGGTTCTTCACTTACATATAATCATCACTTACTCCAGTACAGATGACCTTGACCTAATGTTCAAGGTCACACGCCTACTTGAATTCCAAAATATTAACATTTCGTCATGAACTTTTTACTACGTGACTTTCAAGCAAACCATTAAATAATTTGCTTGTGAAGTTATTGGTCCTTTACAATGAACTGTCAACCATCAAAATATTTGATAACTATAAATTCTGCATTTCAAACAAGGTAATTAGGGACCGGACCAGGACAAAGGGTAGCGTAGAGAACTTCTGCAAAGTTCAAAACTATTCTGTAGTGATGATTACAGTTCTAAAACGTGTGGTTTGGAGATGGTCAATCTGGGTTCAGATTGACAGCAATTATTATTGTTTTTTTTAACTTTACGAGAGTGAAATATCGGTAGGGACTCAGCAACGTTTTCTTTTCTGAAACTGAAATAATAATAATAATAATAATAATAATAATAATAATAATAATAATAATAATAATAATAATAATTTCATAGTTCCAGAATTTCAACATAGCTATGCAGAGATATCCTTAAGGTCTTATTTTTCTCTGTTTCATATTGTTATCCTATAATAATAATAATAATAATAATAATAATAATAATAATAATAATAATAAAACATTGTTCAAGAATTTTCACACAGCTGAAGGGAGCTTTCCTTACGGCATTATTTTTCTTTATCTCATATTGTTACCCTACAACAACAATAATAATAATAATAATAATAATAATAATAATAATAATAATAATAATAATAATAATAAAGTGACTAAGTCCCGTCAGGGGTACAAAACGGGTATTAGCAGAGTATCAAAATTGCATCAGCCCCGCCCATGTTCTTGCAGACAGTCTTTACTTAAAAAAAATAAATAATAATAAAAAAAATAAAAATAAAAAACAGAAAAATAGAAGCACGTGGCTCTCGGAAATAAGTATGTGCAAAAATTATTACCAAGTTTCGATTAAGAAACACTTGCAAGCACAAACGAAAGCACCCGAATTCCTCCCTGTCCCCAACCCAAAAGAATTCAGAAAGGAGGATTCAATGCTATCTAAAGGGGTGTGGCTTGGAACGTGAAAAAGGTGGAAAGTGAATGGATAAGGAAGGAGAGAGAGAGAGAGAGAGAGAGAGAGAGAGAGAGAGAGAGAGAGAGAGAGAGAGAGAGAGAATTGAATGGATAAGGAAGGAGAAAGAGAGAGAGAGAGAGAGAGAGAGAGAGAGAGAGAGAGAGAGAGAGAGAGAGAGGATTAAGCTCGACAGCGAATTCGTTCTGCAAAATGCAAAGAAAATACTGAATGAGAGAGAGAGAGAGAGAGAGAGAGAGAGAGAGAGAGAGAGAGAGAGAGAGAGAGAGAGAGAGAGAGAGAGAGAAATTAAGCTCTAACAATGCGAAAATCAAAGAAAAAATGCAAAGAAAATACTGAATGAGAGAGAGAGAGAGAGACAGAGAATTAAGCTCGACACCGAATTCGTGCTACAAAATGCATAAAACTACTGAATGAGAGAGAGAGAGAGAGAGAGAGAGAGAGAGAGAGAGAGAGAGAGAGAGAGAGAGAGAGAGAGAGAGAGAGAGAGAGAGCGCCACGGGCCGATGGTTCCAAAACAGGGCGACGATCATAAAGCAAAATTCATTTGCAATGACTGCCATGCAAATGAGGCAGCTGGACGATAACAGAAAGAAAACAGCACAAAGAGAAAAAACCAGTTTTTGAATGAGGAAACCAGCCGGGATTCTGCTCTTTTTTTTTATTTATTCTTTTTTGCATTTATTCTTTTTTTTTATAAGCATGTGCCGCCGCCTTCCTACTACGTCTCTCTCCTCGTTCTTCCAGACAGTGTTTACAAACAGCCAGTCGATAGACATTTTGCTTTGCATGAGTGAATTGATGCAGGATTTTCTTGATTAGTCTTCTTCTAAGGTAGAAAGAACGGCTCGGTGACATTACATATTTTGTAAGATGTTTTTCGGCACCTTCATATTCATGCATAATTATGTAGGCAACTTTTTTCAATTATTTATAGAGCTGTCTCAGTCTTCTCCGGACTCTGGTGAGGCCAGGCAGCTAATCAACACACATTCAATATATATATATATATATATATATATATATATATATATATATATATATATATATATATATATATATATATATATATACATGTTTGTATATATAATATATATATATACATATATACATATACGTATAAATGTATAATTCAAAACCTATAAAAGCAGGAAAAAATACAAGAAATGGCCGCATAGATGAAACAAAGGCTTCTACAATAAAAGCCTCCCATTTCAAAGTGTACCTCCACACCCCTTCCAGAAAGTGTACCAGAGACACTACTAAAAAAAAAAAAAAATAAAAAGCTATTCTACTGCCTTAAAAACCGAGCAATTTCAACCCTCTCTTATATAAAACACTTATTTTTGGCGGCTTGCGAAAGCACTCCCAAGCACGCTCCGCATGCACGTGGATCGTCATTCATCCTTTGCATCGTTTTGCGACAGGTTGGGAGAGTCAAATACCGCGGCCCGCCCGTCTCACTGACTCAGGGTCAGGTGTCCTATTTTCTAAATAAAAAAGAGAGAAAAACTGTCTAAGAATAGGAACCTGAAACCTAAAGACTTCGCCGGGCTATGGAATTTTCCCCGGGGCAAATATCAATTAGGCAGGTGTTCTTAGACGAGTTGGTATAGTTCGGTCTAATCTCGGGCAGTTTTATGCTCGCTTTTGATGGAGAGAGAGAGAGAGAGAGAGAGAGAGAGAGAGAGAGAGAGAGAGAGAGAGAGAGAGAGAGAGAGAGAGTTCGTGTTACGAGGTGCATAGAAATAATGAGAGAGAGAGATTAAGCCTCGCAGTGAATTTGTGTTACGATATGCAAAGAAAATAATGAGAGAGAGAGAGAGAGAGAGAGAGAGAGAGAGAGAGAGAGAGAGAGAGAGAGAGAGAGAGAGAGAGAGAGAGATTGCAGTTTATGGCTGGATTTCTTTAACAACTCGACTCCTTCAATAAATGTCAGCAATCATTAGTTACAGTTTGTAAACGCGAGAAAAAAAAAACAAGTAAAACATGCGACCAAGTTTCTTCGGCGCAATCGAGTTTTCTGTACTTCGTATAATCAAGGACACCGAAAACAGATCTATATTTCGGTGGTCTCCGTACAATGCCGTATGAGCCGCGGCCCATGAAACATTAACCAAGGCCCGGTGGTGACCTGGCCCATATCGTTGCCAGACGCACGTGTATGGCTAACTTTAACCTTAAATAACATAAAAACCAATGAGGCTAGATGGCTGCAATTTGTTACGCTTGATGACTGGAGGGTGGATGATCAACAGACCAGTTTGCAGCCCTCTGGCCTCAATAGTTTTTAAGATCTGAGGGCGGAGAGGTAAAGTGCAGACAGCATAAAGTGCAGACGGACAGATAAAGCCAGAACAGTACTTTTCTTTTCAGAAAACTAAAAACTACTTTTCACATAAAATTTACATCCTTGAATGCCTGCCTGAAGCTTCCACATTTTGACACACTGCCATGAGCGCATGCTGCATACTTCACTTGCAAAGAAACTTTGAGAGGGACCTCGCCAATCTTTAAAACAGGAAAAAAATATTAAAATATAACTTTTGGGGATCCCTCAGAAAGACGTTTATTTATTCATCATATGAGCCAGAACATCAAAGGACCTTATCAAAATTTGAGGAAAGACATGAACTGAAGTCATCTCAGTCTTGACATAAAAAATACATTAACCTGATAAAATCACTGTCGCTTCAGAGACGGAACTTGAGAATGAGATCACCTTGGGATATTACAGAGGTGACCTACGGTCAAAATACGCAAAAAGGAGGCACCCGGCGCTTCAGGACAGGTGGTCAGGGCAGAGAGCCACCACCTGTGAACTCCAGACGGAGGGGCGTGGACGTGATGAGGTAGCACTTAGGGGTCGTAAAACTTCGAGGGAGATTGCCCAGGCGAGCGGCGAAAATTCTCCTGAGGGAGGTGGCGGAAATTCTCCTGAAGGAGATGGGTCCCGTCAAAGACGAACCTACACCCGAAGGAGAAATGTGACAGGTACAGATACGAAGTGGAGGCTTGCTTACAGTGTGCCTTACGCAGCTGCAAAGCCGGGGCTATAGCCGGAGAAGTGCCCCTCGAAGGGGGGAATGTTTTAACGGATCTGAAACATCTGAAACCCAAAAAAATGTGACAGATCTGGTCCCGAAGTGGATGCTCGCTTACAGTGTGCCTTACGCAGCTGCAGTGCTTTCTTTCGCGCATTCGCCATCCGTTTCCTTCCGTTTATTCTCCTTGACTGTCCAACTTCTTTAACATGATCTTGCTCCGTTTCCAGTACCCGTTTACGAACGAATTCTTTTTTTTTGGGGGGGGGAGGGAGCAATCTGGGAGTCTAGCAATGATGACTCGGAAGCCTAGATAAACTAATTCAATTAATAATAATAATAATAATAATAATAATAATAATAATAATAATAATAATAATAATAATAATAATAATAATAATAATAATAATAATAGAGTTAATATAAGGGCTGCAACAACAGCAACAACAATATTATTAACGATTAAATTAAAAATATATTAAGGTCTTAATGTAATTGCTCCAAGCACAAAAATGACAAAGCTTTTGGTAACCAAGAATTTGTCAATAATGCTACTATCACTATTACTATTAACAATAATATTATATAATATGTACACAATAATAATAATACATTATTATTATTATTATTATTATTATTATTATTATTATTATTATTATTATTATTATAAATACCATTTTTCCCGGCAGCATAACAACCAAGGCTCGAGCCATTTGGGCCAGGAGAAAATATATTTTTTAAAAACTTGAAAACAAGATAAAAAAAAAAAACTGAAATACTTATACAAAACAATCCGGAGACAAACAAACTCGACAAAATCAGTTCGATAAACAAATAAACAAATAAATAAATAAATAAATAAACACAGGAACCAGTCAGCAAGCCAGCCAGTCAGACAGAGACAGGGTCTATGCAAGAGACTTGACCAGAAGGACTAAAGTGAATTCACATAATAATGCGTAGTAAATAATAATAATAAAAATAGCATCATCATCATCATCATCCTCCTTCTCATCTCGCCACATCTGCTACTGGATGCTGCTCCTGCACAGACACACAGACAGACAGAGAAACAGCCAGACACGCGGGGAGACAGACACACACACACACACACACGTCTCCTTTACTAACGGTAATGGAGCGATGCATTCAGGTTATGCAAGGAGGGTTACCTCCCACTTCCTGGGTTGAGTTTCAAGAAGCAGAAAGAGAAGGTTAGTGGTATATTCGATACGCAGTCCTTCGCTTCGAATGACGTCATCGTCGCAAGGTTTCCCCCCTCCCCTTCCTTCTGCTGCGTTCCGCGCGACGTTACTGCGTAACAGCCTCCGCATATATCGAATGCTGCAACTGCATTGCTTTCCTGTTATGTACACACGTAATCACGATTTCGAACAAAAGCATGAATCCCTTATAAATTTCGAATTGGCTCTGCATGCAAGCGGCACGCACGTAAGCTTCCATCCACACCTGGAGGGAGCAAGCACGGCTCGGCTCGCCGTTATGACAGAAGAGGCGATGGTTTGCGCTAAATTATTCCTGTTGACAATGGCAGGGCGATTGACAAGCGAAGACCGTATCGTCGAGAACTGCGTCACATAAGCAAAGCCGAGACAAATGGGAACAATATGAGTTTTTCGCGGAAAATCATGGGACGAAGACAGGGGCCTGTTATGCACAAGACCTGCCACTTGTCTCTCCTGCAGAACACAGAAAGGTCTCGCTTTCCAAATGATGGGAGATAACTCGCAGCTGCGTTATTTTCAAACGTTCTCATTGGCCGGAGAAGGGATGGGTGGGTGCTGGGGAAATGCAAGACAAGAGAGTCTGGTACGTTCCTGCACGCATTGCACTGCTCACCTTCTCCATATTGCACAGGGTTTTTGGCTTCCTGCACATATAGGACCTTATTTCACCCTGTCTAGTAGCTTGAACATTATCATCCTTCCTCCCCAACACTTTAGATTTATATAATTTTCTTTTCCCGAACGTATCCTACTCCATTTTCTCCACATGACCAAACCATCTAAATACTCTGGTCAATTTAAAAAATACTCATAGTGGCATGAGTCTTAAAATGGAGGGACAAATCCACAGTTATGCAGGGTACATATATTTAAAAATAAACCTCTCGAGAGCTTGCACAGGGGCATCAAACAGGTTCCCAAAAGCTCTCTGTAGAGATCTAGTTTTAAAAATATTTGTTTCTCGACTTAGATCAGTTTTGCCACCCACGAGACGGCTTCACCATTTCCACATTACTCCCAATATTTCTCAGTCTTTCAATTCTTCTTATTCCATATTATGTGTTTAATCCACATTCAGCAACCAAATGTCACTTCCAGGAACCGTTGCCTTAAGAAATCCTCCTTCTTCATACATTGCAATTTTGGCTTCCAGAGACCCTTCTCCTCTTTCAGTCCAAGGTCAGTCTTGCAGCTGACTGCAGCACTACTAGTGGGCAGTACCACCCAGACACTGGTGCCTTCGGAAGTGCCAATCACGAAAGATACAAAAGACAGTGTCCCAACACAAAGGGGGTTTTCTATTGGTGGAGGGACCCCATTAAATAACGGCAAAGCGTCTTCTCTTCACGCCAACAATCACATTTTTACCCCTGTAGGATTCCGGGAACAAAAACAATGGCACTCATCTATTTTGGGGATCTGCAGACCCTTATCCATTACTCATAAAAAAAAAACTACTAAAAGAGTGGTCGGTGTGGCGGATCGGTAAACTTTTCAAGGATCATGCTTCTCTCTCTCTCTCTCTGTCACACACACACCACACGACACATACACACACACACATGCATGCATTCTTAACCACAGGGCACAATGGTTCCCTAACACCGCAGATAATTTACTTTACTCGGCTATCAAAATCCAGGCCTCGGAATTCCTATACAGTATTGCAAGAAGACGTCTAGGTTATCAAGATATTGCTGACGCCTTCGAAGAGCTGGGTGGTGTTGTGATTGGCACAGCCATTTCTATCTAATAAACAATGCTGATCATCAGTTCCCCCTCTCCGAGCGGCGCTGGGTGGTTTCTCCTGATTAAGGCTGCAATCAGCTTCGGGAAGATGAAGGCTCCGAGTGTTATTTACTTGTAGGCGTCACCTTTTTGGCTTTTATTATGCTCTCTCGATGCCTATCATCGGTTAAGAGTTGGCAGACCCAATCTAATCGTTTGGGAGAGGCCGGAGGTCTACGCCAAGCCTCGCATACCCCTCAGGATCTTGCCACACTTTAGGCAAGGGTCCGTGTTGACATTTGACGAACCGATAACCGATCGATTGTAGGACTTCTTGCATTCTCCTTGCTCCCTCCTCTTCTTCTTTTTCAGTATATCGAAGTTGGGAAATGGCTCCTTTCTTCTTCTTCTTGTACAAGGGCATCGATGGAGGAAGGGCGTGTTTAAGCTCATCTACGTTGTGAAACCTTGAGGAACGAAGTTCGTTTTCTTTAACAAGACAGAGGAAACACTTCCGTTTTCTTTAATGAAATCGCTTTGTCTTGCAATTGAAGCGCCCCCTTTTTTTTTTTACAGATGATGCGCCATTCGCCTCTCGCTTTCGCTCCATCTTCACTAATTAATATGAACTAATAAGACGTAGACGCAAGACAGGATTAATTAGCAGTTCCTCCTGAATCATTTTATTCATTCAAAGGAAATCTTCGAAGGCATTTTATCATCCCGACCTTTCCCTACAGTCCAGCGACGAAAAACGAGTCGAAATTCTGCTTCCGTGGCTCTCGAAAACTCTCCTTCACTAAGAGGCTAAAAGACCTGCGTCTTCCTTCGCAGTGAAGGTCCTTCTGTTTTCCTTCCTAACTCTTCTTCCCTTTTTCTGTGGTCGAGCCGACTCGGCTATAAAAGGACATATAAAACTATGACCTCAGAGATCATTAACGCAGTGGGTATCCGCCAATACCGCGCATTGTACCCAGTATCTAGACGGCAATGATTGTACCCGGGAGAAAAAATATATAAAAGTAAACAATGCAGCCGCTGCATCGTATAATCAAGGCCACCGAAAATAGATCACTCTTTCTGTGGTCTCAGTATAATGCTGTATGAGCCGCGGCCCACGAAACTGTAACCACGGCCCGGTGGTGGCCTGGCTTATATCGTTGCCAGAAGCATGATTATGGCTAACTTTAACTTTAAAAATAATAAAAACTACTGAGGCTAGAGGGCTGCAATTTGGCATGTTTGATGATTGGAGGGTGGATGGTCAACATGTTTGCAGCCCTCTAGCCTCAGTAGTTTCTAAGATCTGAGGGCGGGCAGAAAAAGTGCGGACTGAAAAAAGTGCGGACGGACAAAGTTTTCTTTTCAGAAAAATAAAAACATGCACCTTTATACAAATGATCAAATTATGCCCCCTCACAAACCTTACCAAGTTGATTTTGTGGAAAAGTATTATAAGACTATTCCTCTTGTTATTGAACTGAATTGAATATAGAATTTAGGCCAAAGGCCAAGCACTGGGACCTATGAGGTCATTCAGCGCTGAAACGGAAATTGACAGTAAAAGGTTTGAAAGGAGTAACAGGAGGAAAACCTCGCAGCTGCACTATAAAACAATTGTTAAGAGTGGATGGAAAGTAAGATGGAAGAAGAGAATATGAAAGGAGGTACAGTAAAAGGAACGAAAGGGGTTGCAGCTAGGGGCCGAAGGCACGCCGCAAAGAACCTTAAGAAATGCCTATAGTGCACCGCATGAGGCCTGTTATTAACAATTCTTCACTACCTGCTCAGACCTAAATATTCTACTCCCTCTACATAAAAATATATGTAAAAAAAAAAGTAAAAAATGCGGCGAAATTTCTTCGGCGCAGTCGAGTTTTCTGTACAGCCTTTACAGCGTATAATCAAGGCCACCGAAAATAGATCTATCTTTTGGTGGTCTCGTTTATAATGTATGAGCCGCAGCCTATGAAACTTTAACCACGGCCCGATATGGTCGCCTGGCCTATATCGTTGCCAGACGCACGATTATGGCTAACTTTAACCTTAAATAAAATAAAAAAAACTACTGCGGTTAGAGGGCTGCAATTTGGTATGTTTGTTGATTGGAGGGTGGATGATCAACATAGCAATTTGCAGCCCTCTAACCCCAGTAGTTTTCAAGATCTGAGGGCGGACAGAAAAATATGCGGACGGACAGACAAAGCCGGCACAATAGTTTTCTGTTCAGAAAACTACAAAAGGAAACACAAGTATATGATTATTCTATGTACTTTATTACAAAATAAAAAGAAATTATATATTTATATATCTGTCTGTTGAACTAAGACACTTATTTTCTACCTACTTCTTAAATGAGGTGAAATGGTATACACAATTCAGTATATACTTGTTTACTTTGTATACAAACGACGATGAATGGTCCTCGAAACCAGTTTATCGGAATGTGAGAAAATAAAGATTTTTGAAAGGGAAGCACTATTTTCAACTTCAACGTGATCTATGGAGATAAACTGTATAATACAATAATATCCCTGTATAATGTAATAATCCCTGTATAGTATAGTAAAGCCTTTATAACATCCTATTGAGCTTAGGAGACTCAGGAAAGACTTAGCGAGTACTGAAGAGGAAATAATCAAAAGCAAACCGTAGAGTCAATTTATAAATAATTTTGTTTGGAAGATAATATCATGCCTAATTATTCCAATGTATGACATATATACATATACATATATATATATATATATGACTGAAATATTTTCTGTTAGAACAGAATTCCATCAAGTATAAGGGAGTTTATAGAAACATTGAAATGTGAAATAAAGGCTATATTTCAGAGACCAAACTATTTGCCTGAGGAGAGACGAGTTTGGTCTCTGAAATATAGCCTTTATTTCCACTCCACGTTTCGGCGTTTCAGTGGGTTCCCTTAGATTTGAGATATATATATATATATATATATATATATATATATATATATATATATATATATATATATATATTTATATTTATAAATATTTATAAATATATATATTTATAAATATATAAATATAGATATAGATATAGACAGATAAATGGCAAAGCACGAGATGAGTCGACGATTTGGCTGGCTCTCACTCCCCACACCACCCCACCCCCCAACCCTTGCACGTAGTCGGGAGTCTTCGTCAGCAGTATCTGACGGTCAATTTCAGCATAGCAACACAGTTGGGCCTCAGGTCTCCAGACACATTCCTCGTTATCTAATTCTTTTCTTTTTTTTGTTACTTTTTTTTTTTACGCTGCTCTCCTCCCCTCCTCTTCTCTCTCTCTGAGTATTTTTTCTTTTTATCTTTCAGAGACGGGTCCTTTTTTTTTTTTTTTCATTCTTTTGGTCTTATCACATCGTCTTTCTGTAATTCATTTCCTTCCTTTTTCTCTCCCTTCCTTTCTTTCGTCCTCGCTGTGATTAATGATTTATATGTAACAATAATAATTCTGTGTAACAATAATATTTAATAACAATACCAATGAACTGTTTCTTCAGTTGAACATTCCCTGAAATTCATCACAAAAAAAGGACTAATATTTTACATGATAATACCGGGTCATTATCATAACATCTAATCATAATCATCATAGTTTTCCTTTTATTCATAACAACAATCATATTAATCCCCCTTTGCAACAGTAATGTCAATCACTCATTCCTTTCCTCTCTCTCTCTCTCTCTCTCTCTCTCTCTCTCTCTCTCTCTCTCTCTCTCTCTCTCGGTGAGTAATACCTGAAATCCATCACAAAAAAAGATTAACATTTTACATGATAATATAGGACCATTATCATAATATCTTATAATCATAATGATTTTCCTTTAATTCTTATCAATGAAGTTTATCCCCCTATGCAAATGTAATGCCAGTCACCTATCCTTTCCCCTCTCTCTCTCTCTCTCTCTCTCTCTCTCTCTCTCTCTCTCTCTCTCTCTCTCTCTCTCTCGTTGAATAATACCTGAAATCCATCACAAAAAGGATTAATATTTTTAATGATAATATCCCCATAAGCGACAGTAAAGTCAATCCTTTCCCCTCCTCCCTCTGCCTCTCTCTCTCTCTCTCTCTCTCTCTCTCTCTCTCTCTCTCTCTCTCTCTCTCTCCTCGTTGAATAATACCTGAAATCCATCACAAAAAGGATTAATATTTTTAATGATAATATCCCCATGCGACAGTAAAGTCAATCCTTTCCCTCCTCCTCTCTTCTCTCTCTCTCTCTCTCTCTCTGTGGGAACATTACCAGGAATCAATTTACAACTTCCTCCCCTCAAGCAACGGCCGAACTCCATCCGCGGTACGGAAATATCTGTCATTGCATGTGCGTGTGCCTGTTATTGCATCTGCTTGTGGACTCAAGCAATGAATTCACGGCACAACCCGTCAGGCAACCCAATGGCAAGAGGAAGCGGCGGTAATAAGGTAAGTTTTGTTCGTTTTCAGACTTCTGTTTGGTGTGTGTTTCGGATTCAAGTACGTAGTCGCATAGCTGGTGTCATGTGGTGATATTTATGGCACTTGAAATTTTTCTACTGAGAGAGAGAGAGAGAGAGAGAGAGAGAGAGAGACTTTGCTCGTGATAAGGGAGTATTTTAAGTGAATCGTGGAACGTTTTCCCGGAGAGAGAGAGAGAGAGAGAGAGAGAGAGAGAGAGAGAGAGAGAGAGAGAGAGAGAGAGAGAGAGAGAGAGACCGTATCAGCCGACACTGCCTATCCTATCAAAATAAAAAGAAATTCCTTCAAATTTTCTTAAAACAAAGAGAGAGAGAGAGAGAGAGAGAGAGAGAGAGAGAGAGAGAGAGAGAGAGAGAGAGAGAGAGAGTCCTCTGATTCGATACTTAGCAGGGGGTCCTATTCCCCCCCAAAAAACTGGAGTGCTTGAATAATGAAAGTAAGAGGAAAGAAAGAGAATATGAACGGAGGTACAGCAAAAGGAACGAAAGAGGTTGCAGCTACGGCCCGCAGGGATGCCGGAAAGAACCTTAAGTAATGCCTACAGCGCACGCAGACAGAGCCACTGTCCCATAGATCAGTGGTTCTTAACCTTTTAATTACCACGCCCCCTCTACGAGTTGGGCCTTCCCACCACGTCCCCCCCCCCTTGCATCTATGAGTAAAATTCCCTCCCAGACTTAAAGGAAAATGAGAAAAAAGAGAAAGAGAAAGAGAAAGAGAAGTGGTTTCAAGGGGCATGGAGGGAGGTAAACAATTGCAAAACATGAAAAGCCCAACGAGTCTAACCAGAGTACTAACAGACTATGGGAAACTAACGTTGTAAGGCGACACTTTTGCATTAATTCATAAACTTCTGAATATTGGTTCCTCGCTCTTGTTAAGAGAATAACGAATATAATCCGAGAATTTTCAGTTTTTCCAGAGGGCTCGAGCCTCCCTTGGAAATTGCTGACGCCCCACAGGTTGAGAACCACCCCCATAGATGATAATCTCGAGATAGTCACTATTCCCCATCAGATACCTCCCAGATATAGTCACTATCCCACAGAGGATATGAGGAGCTTCGTATTGGTTCAGATGATCAAAAGTAATGTTTCAGTTGTCAGTTATGTTTCTCTATGGTAATTACCTACTTGCCTACTTGTCCTCGTGTTTTTCAGAGCAAATACCAATGCGATAAGAAACTCAATGACCCTATGTCCAAAAAAACAAGACAAGGAATGGGGTAGGAGCAAGAGACAGAGAGAGGCCTAATCACCTACGAATCCACAGACATGCTTCTTGTGGGTGAAAAATTAGAAGTCGGCGAAAAACAGAAGCAGGAAGAGAAATCCAAAGCTTGGCTCTGTTACCATTAGCAATAAAACTACCAATGGCTTACTGATTGATTTACGAAATCAGTGTGAAGGAGTTGGAGTGGTTGGACAGCAAGAGTGAAGAAAGGAAGAGGTAAAGTAAAAAGCTAAAAAGTAACAAAAACACCCTTTATTTATGCCTACGGTGCACCACGTAAGGTGCACTGACGGCACTACCTCTCCACGAGTTAAAATACCACTGGGTAATGGAACACATTTTAAATTCAGCGCTGCCCTCGACATATTTCGGTCACTCTTACGGTCGCCACTGTGTAACTTGTTTCTTTTTATGAAACCAACTTGACCACACCAACTTTGGCCGTCATGGGTTCGAGGACTGGGGAAAATGTCTCCAAAAATATCACAGAAACATTTAGAACCGGTTACAGCCGCTTCTATTAATAATACGACATAACTACAAGGTTTTCTGAGTTGTATAAGGAATCTTCTTTACAATCCTCGCATTCCTTCCGTTCAGGTGATTTTTCTCTTCTCTACTCTCTTCTTCTTTCTCTTTCTCTCTCTCTCTCTCTCTCTCTCTTCTTTGACGCTCCATAAACAAACAACAGACTTTGATTGATCAAACATATGCATCTGATACTGGGGAACCAGTCTTGCCTAATTTATATGCGTTTGTTTTTAGCTTTCTTGCCTGCCTGCCTGTCTGGGGCACGTCTAGCAAGACCAGGGCACAGAGAGAGAGAGAGAGAGAGAGAGAGAGAGAGAGAGAGAGAGAGAGAGAGAGAGAGAGAGAGAGAGAGAGAGAGAGGATATGCAACTCGTTGATCGTCTCAAACCACTCTGTACTAATAGTACTGTAAGCCTTTGCCCAGCTAATTTTTCAGCAAGGTTTAATTTCAAGACTCAGTCAGTCACAGTTCTCACAAAACCAAATCATCAACTTGGTGGATTCCAGGAAGAATTCCAGTAGTATGGTGCTGGTTACTTCAGCTCCCAAAGTCACATTACTCATGCAACAGTCCCTGAAACGTCAACAGTCACTTGTGTCCTCACTCTCATCCAATTTTTGCATATTTCCTGATTTTGCAAAAATTATTTTCTCTTTTATGTTTTCATGGCAAACGGCCCTGGAATAAATTTTTCAAATTACAGCTAGTCTTTACAACCATTCTGCTAAAGATATGAACTAGAGAAAATGGGGAATGGCAGATTTTCCAAGATTTTCATACCCATAATATCTCCTTTCGTTTTACTAAATGGTATCAGAGCGAAAGAGCAGAGGACACTGTCCTTCCCTTAGGCATCATTCATATCCAAATTGGACATTTTACTCATCGTGCCCTTCTCAAGTTAACTGAGAAATTCGAGACCTATTCCTGACACAAAGAGCATTCCAAGAGACCATTTCTAGAAAGAATGATTATATACCCAAATCGCAAGGAAAGGAAAAAAAATAAAAAACAAAAAAATTTACAATTGTACTCATCATGCACCTCTCAAGGTTTTGAGAAACCAGATGCCTGTTACTAAATGAACGAAAGTTCCAGGAGGTCTTTTCCAGGCTTTCCAGACAGTGTGTCTAAGCGTCGACGAATATAAAATAAAATAAAAACATTGACAATTATGCACCTATTAAGTTTATGAGAAAACAGAGGCTTGTTCAGGACAGAAACAAGAGCTAAAAATTGAGGCTGACGCTACTTCGGTTCTGTAACGCCCTGCCGAGTTTTCTTAGAAAAAGCAGCGACTGATTTAAGGGTCGTATCGCTGCGAGATATTCGCGTTGTTCTGCTTCCAGGTAAAAAATGGCAAAGGGGAGACTTTACAATGCTTGATTTAGCAGCGGAGGTCGATGGCTGATGGGAGAATTCCGCCTTCCTCAAATCAGCTTTGGAAGCCTTCAAAAAGTTGTATGGAATGGAATGGAATGGATGGAATATAGGAATGGAATGTAAAATTTAGGCCAATGGCCTAGCGCTGGGACCTATGAAGTCATTCAGCGGTGAAAGGGAAATTACGAATAGAAAGGTTTGAAAGGTGTAACAGGAGGAAAATCTCGCAGTTGCACTATGAAACATTTGTTAGGAGAAGGTGGATAGCAAGATGGAAGAAAGAGAATATGAATGGAGGTACAGTAAAAGGAATGAAAGGGGTTGCAGCTAGGGGTCGAAGGGACGCTGCAAAGAACATTAAGCAATGCCTACAGTCCACTGCGTGAGGTGCGCTGACGGCACTAGCCTCTTGTACGCATTTTTTATTTTGAGTGGAAGTTCACCTCTAGAAGTCTTCTCGAAGTTGCAGCCTCTTACACGAAGTTCTCTGGTAATTTTTTTTGTTGAAGCTTTGAAACTTACAGACGTTAAGGCCACGGGCAGAAGAAAAAAGCAAATGGCACGGGAAATAAGCGTCTGCAAATTCAAGGAATCCTGCTGGGCGCAAGGAAAAGCTGATATTTTCCCTTGAACACTTCCTTGATAAGAGGATGTCTTTCAAGGGGAATCCTTGTCTCTCAAGAGGATATCCTTTTCCTTCGAGACAAAAATATCCTTGTCGAAGGCGGGTGCTAGACAAACCCAAGGACACTCCACATACTAAACAAACGCCTTCCAACTGCTTTGTTTACCCGTAGGAAGAGACACAAACAAAAATCTCAGCAACAAGACGAAATATCTAACAGCCTCAGAAACAAACCAGAGAGAGAGAGAGAGAGAGAGAATTACCCTCATCATGATGAATATGAAGATGAGAGGAATGTCAACAAAAAACTTTGTGGATGTGAAAAAGAGAGAGAGAGAGAGAGAGAGAGAGAGAGAGAGAGAGAGAGAGAGAGAGAGAGAGAGAATTACCCTCATATCATGATGAATATGAAGATGAGAGGAATGTCAACAAAAAACTTTTGTGGATGTGAAAAAAGGGAGAGAGAGAGAGAGAGAGAGAGAGAGAGAGAATTATCCTTGGCAGTGAATCGGCACTGAATTCGTGTTACAGAATGCACAGAAAATACTGAGAGAGAGAGAGAGAGAGAGAGAGAGAGAGAGAGAGAGAGAGAGAGAGAGAGAGAGAATACCCTCATATCATGATGGATATGAAGATGAGAGGGATGTCAACAAAAAACTTTTTGTGGATGTGAAAAAAGGGGGAGAGAGAGAGAGAGAGAGAGAGAGAGAGAGAGAGAGAGAGAGAGAGAGAGAGAGAGAGAGAGAGAGAATTGCCCTCATATCATGATGAATATGATGAGGGAGAGAATGTCACCAAAAAACTTTTTGTGGATGTGAAAAGGAGGAGAGAGAGAGAGAGAGAGAGAGAGAGGAGAGAGAGAGAGAGAGAGAGAGAGAGAGAATTATCCTTAGCATTGAATCGGCACTGAATTCGTGTTACAGAATGCACAGAAAATACTGAGAGAGAGAGAGAGAGAGAGAGAGAGAGAGAGAGAGAGAGAGAGAATTACCCTCATATCATGATGGATATGAAGATGAGAGGGATGTCAACAAAAAACTTTTGTGGATGTGAAAAAAGGGGAGAGAGAGAGAGAGAGAGAGAGGATGGTTACAGCTAAGACCAACTACGGCTCTTCCTCAGTGAGAAAGTTACAAAAAAAAAAAAAAAAACTAGAACACGGCGGGCAATTTTTATTACGTTCTCCAAAGGACCACCCAAAAAGCAGATACATTGCCAGATATCGAGAGCCTAAAACAATTGGCAAATGTAACTAAACCAGGAAGGAGAGAGAGAGAGAGAGAGAGAGAGAGAGAGAGAGAGAGAGAGAGAGAGAGAGAGAGAGAGAGAGAGAGAGAGAGAGAATACCTTTAATCATGATTAATAACAATTTATCATTATTAAGAGAATAAGGACAACAAAATTTTGTGCATCTGAAGAGAGAGAGAGAGAGAGAGAGAGAGAGAGAGAGAGAGAGAGAGAGAGAGAGAGAGAGTACCCATCAGACCCTGTCGAAGCATATCATCACCAGTAAATATTAGGATAAACAAAGTATAAATACTGAAAAAACCATGAACAATGCTAATGGATCAATGAGTCAGTAACGTATATGTATATATATATATATATATATATATATATATATATATATATATATATATATATATATATATATATATATATATATATATATAATATCCACCCTCAGTTTCAGTAAGTATTTTGGGATGAGGATGCTAGCCCCACACAATATTCTTTTTATATTCAAGGGGGGGGACTTACAGCCTCACAGATTCTAGTATTTCTGGATGATCACCCATCCAAATAAATGACTAAACCGACCCAGCAAGCTACTACCCTTCATCGCCTCTCCTGCCATTCATTGCTCCTCCTCCTTCTCCCCCTCCCCGTTCTGCAAATGTCTCCTCCATTCATTTGCCGGCAGAGCTCTCTCTCTCTCTCTCTCTCTCTCTCTCTCTCTCTCTCTCTCTCTCTCTCTCTCTCCACTTGGGGCTCAAGGCATTCGACGTCAGTTTATGCTATCCCTGGAATCTCTAGACACCATTTTTTTTTTTATTTTGTCCCTGTCTCGTCTACCTGTTTATGTCAGTCTGGGGAGAGAGAGAGAGAGAGAGAGAGAGAGAGAGAGAGAGAGAGAGAGAGACTGAATTAACCTTATATCATGATCAATATTAAGATAAGAGAGCATGGCAGCAACACGTGGATGTGAAGAGAGAGAGAGAGAGAGAGAGAGAGAGAGAGAGAGAGAGAGAGAGAGAGAGAAACGGCGTAGTAGCGGTGCAAAAGTACTGAAGGATAAGGCAGGTCACTACAAGGTCACCACTGCTATAGACGAAAAAACTCAGCCAGACATCAAGAGAGTCTATGTTATGAAATACAACACTTTCCTTGATTGTAAGAAGTCTAACGGAAAATCAATCAAATTACAACAGTAGTCTCTCTCTCTCTCTCTATGCGACAAAGTCATTGTTATTAATTACAACATTTCGCCGACGATACAAACTCAATTAAAAAAACAAATTATAACAGAATTCTCCCACTCTTCAAATTCCATCTCTCTCTACAAACATACAACAAAGTTATTGTTATGAATTACAACATTTCCTTTGACAATACGAAGTCAATGGAAAATAAACCAGAATATAACAGAATTCTCCAACTCTTCAAATTCCACCTCTCTCTCTCTCTCTCTCTCTCTCTACAAACATACAACAAAGTTATTGTTATGAATTACAACATTCCCTTGACAATACGAAGTCAATGGAAAATAAACCAGAATATAACAGAATTCTCCCACTCTTCAAATTCCACCTCTCTCTCTCTCTCTCTCTCTCTCTCTACAAACATACAACAAAGTAACTGTTATGAATTACAACATTACCTCGACGATACAGAAGCCAATGGAAAAAAAATTCAAATTACGACAACAGTCTTCCACTCTCTCTCTCTCTCTCTCTCTCTCTCTCTCTCTCTCTCTCTCTCAGCGACCTAAAGCAAGACTCTGTGTTGCTATGAGACTCTTCTCACTTAACCTTGGGACGTGAGGAGGGTTTGTTCTGAATAGAGAACAGGCGAGGATATAAACGGCAGTAAAATAGGTCTATGAAAGTCAGGTGAAAGAAAATATGACATTTTGTAGACGTTATGGAATCAGAGACTGGAATATATTTTTAAGCAAAGTAAAAACAGAACATCTTTTTTATATATATATATATATATATATATATATATATATATATATATATATATATATATATATATATATATATATATATATATATATATATATATATATATATATATAACTAGTTTTCAGCTGGATGTTCCCATACAGTATTATAACTATTCACAGAGCATATGAATGAGAAAGTTGAATAAATCGTTATATACAGGAAGTGGAAGGATTAGTCAACTGACATGTAAATTCCCAAGCGGTGAATAAATAAACGTGGAACTAGATCATCGTAAAAATGAATCTCATACCAATGAAAATTCCAAAAATATGGATTACGATTTCATCACTGAAGACTCCATTTTGAACTTACGACAATAAACATTTTTAAAATCTAACTAATTTTTCATCTAAAAAAATATCTCCAAAATAAATACTGTTTATGAACACTATTCATTTTGGAAAAACGCGAATGAAAAACTTGAATAAATCTTTATACAGGAGGTGGAAGGATTAGTGACTGATGTAAACAAGGAATGTAAACAAGGAATGTAAACAAGGAATGTAAACAAACATGTAATTTACCAGGAGGCGGACACAGCGTGTAAACTTGGAACTAGATCATTGTAAAAATGAGAATTTCCTACCAATGAAAATTCCAAAAATATGGGTACTGATTTTATTACTGAAGACTCCGTTTTGAACTTATGACAATCAAAACCTTACCTAATGATGAATGGAATGGAATGGAATATAATATAGAGTTTAGGCCAAAGGCCAAGCACTGGGACCTATAAGGTAATTCAACGCTGGAAAGGAAATTGAAAGTAAGTAGGTTTGAAAGGTGTAACAGGAGGAAAACCTCGCAGTTGCACTAAGAAATAATTGTCAGGAGAAGGTGGATAGCAAGATGGAGGAAATATAATATGAATGGAGGTAAAGTAAACGAAATGAAAGGGCTTGCAGCTAGAGGCCGAAGGGACGCTGCAAAGAACCTTCAGTAATGCCTACAGTGCACCCCGTGAGTTCAATGACAGCACTAATCCCCCAAGGGGGTATCTAATTATGAATCCAAGGAATTTCTGGAACCTGCATGGGGAATTTTTAACTACAGCGAGGAACAACAGCTATTTATAAGGTAGTTTTCCATACCCATATATCATGATTTGTTCAATGGTTATAAATCATTATATGTTTTATAATTATACTGTAGGGTCCCACACGGAGTTAAGTGAAACGCATCATTCTTAAAACAACCATTACAATGTCAGCATTCCAGCCATATGCATCATAACTTCAATCGGGTTTTGTATATTGATTTATGTACACCTTTCCATCCTCCAACAAACACAATTGACTGTACTCTGACCTCTGTTTTGTTCACCTCGTGTCGGGCACCACATATCCGCTCGTAAGAGCTATTGACCTGTTTGTTGTTTGAATAAATTGGCAAGTTTATAGACGCAGCCTCTTACTCGCGCCTCCGCTACAGTATATTGTCAGGTCACCTTCAACATTCCATTTAAAGACCATGAAATTCAACCAGTTCTGTTTGACAGATCCATCGACGTTTTAAGAGCTCAAATATTTCACACCTGTCACACAACATACCACGTTGTTACTGTCAGCGAGTCGTACTTATAAACCCGTGAACTGTTCTTAGTTATTGCTGCTTACTTCTTCTTCTTCTTCGTTTAACGTGCTTTTTCCCATTTTTCATATGGGGTAAGCACGATGCCTTCTTTTGAAGGACTTTGATTTGGCGTTGGGGTAGGCCGTAGCCTCGATCGGCTGTTAGTTATTGCTGCTTACTCTAGCCCCAAATAGCTATTTCACTCTTTTGAACACACGGCACCCTGGCTACTGATTAAGTTGTTCCAAGTGAAGTGGAGGTCAAAACTCTATACTGCTGCTTCCAATAATAAGAGTTAAGTTGTTGTTGTTATTATTATTATTATTATTATTATTATTATTATTGCTGCTGCAGAAGTGTATGCTGCAACATTCAAGAAATCCAAAACATTGCCTTTCGAAAAACGGTCGTGCAACCAAAATCCCATTAATAAAAATATATAAATGGCCACCCTCCAGTAGAACCAAATAAGGACCGACTGGAAGGGCCTCCAAGATATTAAGATCATAATCTTAATATCTTGGGAACCACAGCACTTAGGAATTTCAGTTGTATGTGGAGACTTTGTACCCCTATAATAAACATGGGTTTCGCAATAATTCAGTTATTTATTATTATTATTACTATTATTATTATTATTATTATTATTATTATTATATTCATAAGATGAACCCTATTCATATGGAACAAGCCCACCAAAGGGGCCACTGACTTGAAATTCAAGCTTCCAAAAAATATGGTGTTCGCCAGGAAGAAGTAACAAGATCAGTTATGAGAATAACAGATAACTTGGCAAATCGCTAAATAAAAACGTAAGTAAAATATTAAAATGCAAGTTGAACTGTATTAGGGCAGCAATGCATTGCATCTTCGCTTGAACTTCTGAAGTTCCAGTTGTACGACATCCTCTGGAAGGCTGTTCCGCAGTCCAGGGTGTGAGGAATAAAGGTGCTGAGAAGTTTTACAGCGGCACCTTTACTGCATATTGGTGCTTCTGCTGTTCACCAAACAGCACTAAGGCAGTTACATGAATGAACCGCGATACGTCAACAGCACCTAAAATCGAAATCGCCAATTTAGGTTACGCTTCTGCGAGGCGACTCGGCAATAACTTGGAAGCAATGAATTGAATGGAATTGAATATAGAATTTAGGCCAAAGGCCAAACACTGAGACCTACGAGGTCATTCAGCGCTTGGCCTCTGGCCTAAACTCTATATTCAGTTTAATTCAGTTCACTAACTCGTGTTTATTGGTAAGATCAAGTACTAACGGTTCGTATACATAAATCCTGATGAGCATCAACGGCATAACCTTTTTTCACCTTGAAAATGTTAAAATTTGTCAAGACAAATTCAAACAAATTACTTGGTGCTGATTGAAATATTTTCCAGAATGTCCTTTGGAGTTTAAAAAGAACTTTTCATCTGTTCACTGTCTGTGGTGATAGCAACTTACTACGTTAGAAACAAAAACAAAAAACACCCATTTAGGACAGTTGTCCTGTTTGACATCACTTGAGTCACGTAAGAAGTATGAAAATGGACATAAAATAGGGAATAAGGATTCTGAAATTAAAAATTAAAAATATTGGCAGTGTACCAAACAAAAGCCTTTCAAAGATTGCACCACAATAATCTTTTCGTTGGGGTCAAGAAATGGGAGTTGCCCAGCATAAAGAAACACAAGTAGGAAAAATAAGAAAAACAATAAACAAAGGTCACCACAACAAAAAAAAAGGCACCCCGTGCAAAAATGGAAACAGTCCCGGCTAAAAATAGAATGGATCCCCAGACAAAAAAAAAAAAAAATAAAAAAAAAAATAAACGAACGGGTCCCCAGACATAAATAAACGCTGCCGGTATACACGAAGGCACATGCCTCATACTTTATACGTAAGGGCGCTTAGGAACATCTTCATTAGCATTCTGCGAACGTGCAGTATAATCCTCTTCCTGACCAGCCAGCGAAAAATAAAAAAAAGAAAAGAATCGCTTGCTGGCTAGCTCGTCCGTCTGCAGAGGATACAGGAGACAATGTTTTTTTTTTTTTTATGTTGTTGTATCAGTCTGCTGCATTCTTGAGCTTCCAATGAACTCCGACTGACTTTCATCAGTCTTTGGGAATTACTACGTGACTGTGTGTGAGACTCAACTAATAATAATAATAATAATAATAATAATAATAATAATGTCAACTCCTCTTTTAAAGAAATGGGGAAAAACATCTGCAAACACAACCAAAAATTGGCTTTTATGTGCTGCTTTCAAACTGAAATTGTTAAAAAAAATGTCAAAATTGGTAAATTTTGACAAATTTCGGTCTGAAATTTCCAAAACGTGGCAGAAATTGGCCAAAATTCTAAAGGAAGAAAGAACGTCTCGCCTAAAACTGACTGCTTAAAAGAAAAAAACATATTAATCACATTCTCATTCACTCCACTTATTCAGGTTGAACCTTTGAAAAAAGAAACTTCTATCTTTGCAGCTTTAAATATTCAGGATCGTCAAGTGCTGTATTACACCACAATGAATCATGGAGAGGGAGAATGATAAGACATAGGGTAATAGTGAAGTCTAGAGTTTGGCCTCATTCCCCTAGACTGCAACTTAATACTAATCCTTTCAATGTCCCCATAGAGATGATAACTGCAGAGAGTTATATAATTTTTTGTGCTAAATAGGTTAACTTAAAAAAAAACCTTGAGCTTACTGTGTCATACAAGCCACAGCAATCACTATAATTGTCAATGTTCTTGTTGATATTTCTCAATTTGGGTACTCTTTCAAACGCAAGAAGCCACGAGGCCATTGACTTGCAAAATAAGTCAGAGAATAGGAACTCATATATGAAGACAGATGAGCGATGCAAAAAATAGGATAATTAAATTAAACAAATTAATGACGATAAACAATTAGAAATGATAAATGTACACTGCACGGGATCTTGAAGTAGTCTAGGTTTTGTAGCCTACCTTACATCAACAGCTCCAACACTACCACTTCTCCCTAGCATAACTGTGTAGAAAATGAAACAAAGTGGAATTCTCTACTGAAATACAACTAGTGAATGATAGCCAAAGAGGAACTAAATAACTGCTGACAGGAAAAAGGAAAATATTCATGACTCTATAGAAGGTCAAGCTCTCAAGAAGCTGTGTGCATCCATATAGTAAAATATTTCAGCAAAAGTTCAAACAAAGATCAGAAGCATGTGGGGGACTTTCATATCTGCAAGTATAGGTAACTTCCTGAACAATAAGGTACCAAGTTTTCTGGAAGCTACAGATGATTTTTAAACTGAAAAAAAAGCTTAGGGCCCAAAGTTACTACAAGTAAAGTCCAACACCATAATCATTAAGTATAGTGTTGTATATGCACAGTGAATCATGGAATGGGAGCATGGTATGAAATCAGGTGATCAATAAGGTCATAGTCTTGCTGGAGTCCAGCTTCATCCTCTGCTGGCTGCATAACTTGCTGATTTCTTCTCTTTCCCAGTAACTGCAACAAAAGTTGCATAATGTGAATATTCTACTAACTCATTTCCTTGGCCAACAATCTTGCCACTAGCAACGACTGAAAACAACACATTCCAAAATCAGTACTCTCTGGAACAGCAGATGTGACAAATCTGGCATCACAAAAATACCACCAGCTAAAAACTATGAATGAGATCAGATGTAGACCTTCTAACTCTTAACCTGATCAAGTTGAAGGCAGAGCTAAGTTCAACTTGAGCAAGCTGGAACTCTTATACATTGTTCAAGTAGTCTACACATAGCCTAACTAGCCTACATAGGTCTAAAATGTAATCATGAATACCAGTGATTTACTGTAAGCATACAGGCTGCCAGGAAGCGTCTAAATTCTAAATATTTGAACATCAAATATCAAATATCCATTCTTCAACAATCTTAGAGAACAGCGGTGGCTTCAGTAAAATGAATGGGGCCAAACATTTCCCAAACTAATTTTATTTATATTGGAAATTCAGTGTCCACTGAGGAGCAAATGGATCATAGATTAAATGAAGGAAAAGGAGAGATGCAGTTACTGGAGAATGAGGCCTTTTATATACACACACACATATATATATGTGTATGTATATGTGTATGTATGTGTATATATATGTACATATAAGTATGTGTATATGTACAGTATATATATATATATATATATATATATATATATATATATATATATATATATATATATATATAATATAGCATATATATAGTTATATATATACATATATATATTAATATATACAATGTATATATACATATACATACTTATAAATTTCTCACTTATACACGAGTGAATTCTTTAACACTGTGCTTATGAGGCTCCTATTTAAGACTAGGAAGCACTAGAAGGATAAATGTGAAAGCGTGTCTTTCCCTTTGGTTTTCTCTGGAGTTGCTCCGTCACGAACAGCGCCACAACAGACATATCCTATCTGATCCATCTACGATCTACACCCCCTTTTAATTTCATTTGGGAAAGGGCCGATATAAGCTGCCTACGCGGAGCAATCACATAGGCCTATTTCTGGTCCTGGAACAGATGTATTTAATCTACAGTGAGAAGTTGAGTACGATGCGTCTAGGTTTCGTTAGAATATATAAGACAAGCCTATGAAATTTAGAACCATATATAGCAATGAACTTTCAGTTGTATGCTACATCTTTGAGGAATAGCGGGAATTTTGAGTCTTTTACGGACGAATTCAATAAAAAGTACCGGTACCTCGTCATGCTGTGGTTGTTGGTTAATTGGCAAAAAACAAAAAAACAGGGCAGCAGTTTTTATTTTACACTGATATCCAACTTCTTTCATTTTCATTTGCTTAGATTTTTCACCCTTTAAAAAAAAAAAAGTCTTGAGACGGGCGTTATGAGCCTAGTAAAGACTGTGACCTGGTCAAACCACTAATAACAAGGTGCCTCCAGTACCGCAAATGGTCTCGATAGACTAATAATGCTCACCGCAAAATAATGCTAATAACAACAATAACATACGCCAAACGTTAATGATTACCTAATGGGCATCGGTTATCTCTAAGGGCATGTATTAGAAATTTATTGAAACAAAAAACCAATACTACAATCAATCGATAACGATTAAGTACATTCATCCACTCTCTGTTCAAAGTGGAGACACCTTGTAACTGAGAATCAATACTTGACGCAATGAACTTTCTCGAGTCTCGATATAAATGCTGCAGCTTAGCTGAAGGAACCTCGTATTGTATTTAACTAACACCATTAGGTTTGCTGCGTAACCTTGATTTCAGTGAATTAATATATTTAATAACCGGAGGTACCACTTAACCTGGGATTCCATGCATAGGCCTATGCATAATAGACATGGAAATTCCCTTGTAGACAATAAACAAATCGATGCCAGTCCAGTGAATTTACTTACATCCCTTACACATTACTACTAGTTACTGAAATGTCGGCTTCTGTCAACTTCCATTATAAACTAAATGAAATGCAAACGAAGCTACTTTAGTACTAGACTAAAGAAAGACGCAGTTATATTCAGGAAAAGGAAAAATAGTCGTTAAATGCCAGTCATCTACTGAGCATACAAAAACCAGGCTAAACATTACATCCTAACCTGCAGCCTGCTTTATGGAGTTCCTCCTTCGGGAACCAAAACACTGGAATTCATTGGTAAATTTTCTTGTTATTTTTGTCTCTCCATACGCTTGGAGTGGTGGTACACACGTCGCCATTTGCATTGCGTAATCTGCAAGGCCGCCGCCGGCAATCAGGATACGCACCACTGCACAAACATAACGGATACGACGCACTCGGTTCGCGTAAACGGTTTTGGGTTTCCAGCGACTTCAACGGAGTGTCAGGTGCAGCCCATCTGAAGGCACAAGCAAAATTCAACGTTATGCTTCTCGAATTTCCGGCAGTTTCGGGGATTACGCCTGTCAGTTTTGCTAACAAATGTTAGTCAAATTCTTTTTAAATAGATATATAAAGTTAATTCATGCTGAAATAGCTATTATTAACGAATTAAGATGGTAATTACTGTATTAAAATATATTCCTACTGAAAAACAACACTTAGAGATCGAGACAGATTGAAGAAGATTCGTAGAACGTCAGTAGTATTTGGCCGACTGGTGCTTTGAAATTTTCGCCGGCTGTTTGCTAATAAAATTGTTTGTTTTTTACGATTTTGGATTTAAGACGACATTCTGCAGAATACTGTGACGTAAGTAATGGCTTGTGCTGTAATTGTATAATACTAAAATCAGTTATGCGCATTGTAACAGTGACGTAATGCTGGTCAGTTTATATAGAGGCTGCTATAGTACACGGCAGCCCGAACCTTTCTCGTTTGGCGTCCTGCGTGTACTGTACGTAAATAGGTCATAATAAATTTTGAATGAAATTTATGGGCTATGATATGCGTCCTGATGTGTATTCGTTCACGGAGATTCTGAAATCAACGCATTACGCATCTACACAAATGTATTCTTGTAAATAAGCTGACAACTTCAAAAGTAGGGTCGGTTCATACAAGCTCCGCCAGTAGTCATGGAGATACGAAAAAGGTTTTTTTGAGATCGCAAGCCTTACGTTCATATTAATATCATTATTATGAGTATGGAAATTAACTTTTGATGATTATTCACTATAAAGTAACCTCCAAAATATATATAGTAGTAGTTTTCTTGGCGGGAGGGTGTTCATTATAAATCAGGAGGAAGGGAAGCATTAATCTCAAGCGGGCGGGCCACCACCGCGCCGCGACAGAGAATTGTATAACCTTGCAAGTCTGTTGCGTTATGCCACCAAATGAATTGCAGGCTGGAGGCGATCGTATCTCCCCACCAGAGGAAGAAAAATGGCCGGGTGAATGGGCAACAGGTGGGAGAGGATCGACGAATCTCTCAAGAGAAGAGACAACAGACCAGACATGAAACAGCGCTGCCAGTCGCCATGTGTCTGGAGTCTGGACCTCGGTCTAGTCAAGAGTGGCCATATCTGTGAAATTTACGTTAATATAATCGATTCCTTTATCATCCATTAACCGCTAACCGATGTCTACCGGCATGAAGTTTTCCTGGGAAAGCTTAGCCCCAGCAGATTCGTTTTTCCATGAGACTAGGCACTTGCAACCCTGCCGAAAACAAGGTTGTCCCACTAACCCAGACATCTTTCGTTATCCGTTTCAAGGGCAAGGCATACATAAATATAGCCACTAGAAGGAGTAAACATTCCTCGGCGAATTTTTCGACTGTCTAGCCGCTGATTGTCATTCCAGTATCATGCAGTTAGCTTCGTATCTGCTACCTGCAGTGTGTATATGCACATAGTCTATATGTATATTACATACATGTATATATATATATATATATATATATATATATATATATATATATATATATATATATATATATATATATATATATATATATATATTAATTTAGCTTCCCTTCGATTCATTAGTTTTGTCCCTTCAGTTATTTTAGTTATAGTTTTCTTGAATAACTAGTTGTATGTCATGGCTGTTTTTAAACACACACCTTTAATTTGGTCTTGTATTTATATTTTACCTACCCTTCACCCCACCTATTGAGTAATCTACCAACTATGCACTCAAAACTGTCTTACAATATCTTAGGTGAATTTTGGCTCCATTTTTGCAATATCATCGTTGAATTTTGGCTACTATGTTCGTTGCCTGTTGAATTTTGGCTTCATTTTTGCAATGTCTTAAGTTTTGGCTCCATTTTTGGAATGTTGAATTTTGGCGGGATCTTTGCAATACTTGATTAAATTTTAGCTATATGCTTACAATATCTTTATTGAGTTTTAGCTCTTTTATGCAATATATTTGCTAAGTTTTGTCTTCATATTTACAGCATCTCTGTTGAATTTTTGCCTAATTTTTATTTCATTGTTGAATTTCGGCCTCATTTTTGTGTGCTGAATTCTGTCTCAAAAGTATATTTGTTGAATTTTGGCTTCATTTTTAAGTATATTTGTTGAATTTGGCTTTATTTTTAGATAATGTTTGTTGAATTTGGCTTCATTTATAGGAAACATTTGTTGAATTGTAGGAAATATTTGTTGAATTTTGGTTTAATTTTTAGGAAATATTTGTTGAATTTTGGCTGCATTTGTAGGAAATGTTGAATTTTGGCTTAATTTTAAAGAAATATTTGTTGAATTTTGGCTTAATTTTTACAAAATATTTGTTGAACTTTGGCTTCATTTTTAAAGGAAATATTTGTTTAATTTTGGCTTCATTTTTAAAGGAAATATGTGTTGGATTTGTCTTCACTTTTAGGAAATATTTGTTGAATTTTGTCTTCATTTTTAGGAAATATTTGTTGAGTTTTGGCTTCATTTTTAAAGAAAATATTGATTGAATTTGGCTTCATTTTTTAAGGAAATATGTGTTGAATTTGGCTTCATTCTTTAGGAAACATTTGTTGAATTTTGGCTTCAATGCTAAGACATATTTATTGGATTTATTACATGTTAACTATAGGCTTCACTTATATAAATTATTGGTTGAATTTAGCTTTATTTTTATAGTATGCATTGAATTTTGGTTTAATTTTATATTTGTTTAATTTTGGCATCATTTTACACATGTTGAATTTTGGCTTCACTTTTAGAATATCCTTGTCGGATTTTGGCTTCATATTTATAATATCTGACGAATTTAGACCATATGTTTACAGTATTTTCCTCGAATTTTTTAAATATCTTTCTTGAATTTTATTGCTGCTTTTACAAACATCCTTATTGAATTGTGGCTTCATTTTACAATATCACTGTTGAAATTTGGCTTGATTTTTACAGTATCACTGTTCAATTTTGCCGTCATTTTTGTATCTTTTGAATTTTGGCTTAATTTTTACAATATCTGTTTAATTTGGTTCCCTTTGTTGAATATTTATTGAATTTTGGTTTCATTTTACAATATCTAGGTTGAATTTGGGCTACAATATACAATGTTTTTTATTTTATTTTAGCTCCGATTTACAATATATATTTTTTTCAATATGGCCCCATTTTTACAGTATCTTTGTTGAACTTTGGCTCTATTTCTACATTAACAGTTGAGTTTGGGCTCTATTATTGTAATTTATTTATCAAAATTTTGGTTCTTTTTTTCTAGTATCCTTGAAAATCTTTGCTGTATTATTACAATATCTGTTGAATTTGGCTTCCTTTTTACAGTGTTTTTCATTTAAATTATGGCTTCATTTCGTGTAGTATTCATGTTGAGTTTTGGCTTCATTTTTATATTTCCCATGTTGAGCTGTAGTTTTATTTAAAATATTTTTTTTTTATTCAATTTCACAATATCCTTATTGAATATGGCTCCCTTCAGCTGAGTTTTTGTAAAGCATTTGTTGAAATTTGGATTAATTTTTGCAATGTCAGATGAATTCTTATTTCAGTTTTAAAGCGTTTTGTTGAATTTTAGCTTCATTTTTACAATATCTTTGTTGAATTTTGGCTTCAGTTTTAAAATGCGCTACCTTGGTTTTAATTTGCTCCATTATTAGCCTACTCGTTGAGTTCTTCCATATTCCAAGTGTATTTAGGCTTTCAGTGGTAGGCTATATTACTGTAGTGGGTCTCACGAATGTCTAATTTAGATGGGCGTGACCCTATCCTGTAGGGATAAACCATTATATGATTACATTTCTATAAACACCTCTAATGTATCCATGTTCAAGTACTCTTTTATGAAAGCCACATTTGTCTGCTCTCGAAGAAAAATGCGTTTGGCACAATTCCGTGCCCCCAAAATATCCTTTGTTACATATGGACACTTGAGTCTTCAGTTCAGAAACAGGAATGCTACATCTAGCTCTGGTGTTACGGATTTTACCTCCGGCTGATAAAGGAAAATATTAATTTTTCTAGAGATATGTTTCAGTGTTTAGCAAATTTCAAATATATGCTTTGGAGTTCAGCATAACCTTTGTGATGACCATATTTGAATACCTCGCAGAAAAAAATGTAGTTAACATAGTCCCGAGATCCCAAGGCCACTTTGTAAGATCTGGGAACACTGTTGCTAAGCACGGGGGCTCCTTTGCATCAGGTGGGGAAGACTGGCTGGAATTGGTTTACTGATCAACAGAAATAAAGGAGCTCATTCATATTACCGGCTAAGAATCAGATCGTGTAGTTAAAGATGCTTAAGCGTTTCTGCATTTGAAGCCAAATGCAACCCCAATTCTAATGAGACTATATTCAATTGTCTCTTATAAAATTGTGGTTGGGACAGTGCCATGATCCCAAGACGTCACTGGTTAAATCTAGACACCAAAATATTAATCAAAAATAATGTCTTGCATCCAGTGTTGGGGATTGACTGGTATCTGAACTGCCTTAAAATGGAAAACTGCAGTATCTGCAAAATTTTCGAAATTGAGATAGACCTATGCCTCCTAATGGGCTCCTGAAACACTAATACACAAGTTACTGCAGTATCAGAATGATTTTTCAGTGCTTTATTTAGGGGGTCCCATTTGCAGTATCTGCAAAATCAGTGGTTAGGCAATGGATAAGTGCAGTATCTACCATTTTTCTCAATATTGTATGCTTGCAGATATATAGCGCAAGTCTTCTGTTGTAGGGCAGTGTAGTTACCTTACTGATCAAGGGGAAGGTTAATTCAGGTATTGACCCAAAGATTTTATTTTTTATATTTGATTGCCTATGAAGTATTTGGCGCAATTCCTTGGCACCAAGATTTTTTTATATAGGCACTTCATTGCTTAGCATACAGACTGCCTTGTTGATTAAACTATTTTTCTTTGTTTTTTTTCTGCAATTTTCTCTTGTTTACATATAAGTAATTGTTGATTTTGAATGATAGTATTATTATGGATAAATTGTTCATTATGAATAATAGTATTATTATGGATAAATCTCAAGTTTATTTCTTAAGAAGGTGAAAACAGGAGGTAGTCAAGTTAAATAAGTTAAAGACCTCATTGCATGAAATAGAGGAGGCAAAGAGCCAGGAAATAAGAGATTAAGATAGTTATGAATAATATTTAAGATAATGCTCAAAATTCCACTTACAAGTAGGCTAAATATGTGTATCCAGGCAGATGTCTTTAATTAGAGTAGCTTTATCCCCGAATTTGTATATTTCGGAATGCACTGATTCCATTACCACAATCTAAAATAAAATAATAAATCGACATTAAAAGAAAAGGGGAAAGTAAGGACTTTGTACTTAAAATTGTTGTAATGAAAAAATGAATTTTACATACTACATACTCACACACACACATATATATAAAACGCGAAGAATTCAAGAAGTTAAGAGGGCATTGTATTATTAGAATTACATATATATATATATATATATATATATATATATATATATATATATATATATATATATATATATATATATATATATATAAAATTTATATATATACATACAGTGTATATGTTTGTTCATATAAAGTTCTTATTTCTTACTGTTACAGTTTTAAGTTGCAAGTTCATATTTTCCGTATTTTCTTTTAATCTCGCTTTGTTGTTTTACTTTAGGCTCTGGTGTCTTCAACTTATGTATATATATATATATATATATATATATATATATATATATATATAATATATATATATATATATATATATATATATATAATATATATATATATATATATATATATATATTTGTATAAATGAGTGTCTTTATTGTAATGCAACAGTATAATATGAGATAAAAACCCATAAAACACCCGAAATATATGGTTGAAACGTTCATACAGTGTTTTATGGGCCTTTTATCTTCATATATATATATATATGTATATAAATATGTAAATATATATATATATATATATATATATATATATATATATATATATATATATATATATATATATATATATATATACATATATATATATACACAATGTATTTTGAGGTGAAAACCCTAAATCATTCCCTTTAGCCTGAAATTACTGTGCTGCGTATTTCATCTCAAAAACAACTTTGACCGCACTCTACTCGTTCCAACAAGCAACAGTCTTAACGTCACAGATTCGGTGACCGTCCTTCGGTCATTTTTACAGAAATGCCATTGTAGTATGCCTATGACGTACGTAGGTCAGGTGCAATGCTCTCTACAGAACATTGCGCAAACTCTTTTCCTTATAAGATGGGCTTGGTTGAGAAATTCGAGATCTCTGCTTTTCGCGAACTTTCTTCCTTATAAGATGGGCTCGGTTGAGAAATTCGAGATCTCTGCTTTTCGCGAACTTTCTTCCTTATAAGATGGGCTCGGCTGAGAAATTTTGAGATTTTTGCTGCTTTTGTTTATTTCTGGTATCCAAAACTTGAGCGTGTTTAGAGAGACGCTGTGGTTTGTCAGGTTTGTATAAGAATGCAAGGTAGCTATCCTTTTCGGTGGAGCTTCGAAGAGCGCTGTCATGTTCGGGTTTGTACTGTACCCACCTGAATATAAGTACTAAAAGATTCAGTATATTAACGCAAAATAAAAATAAATTTTTTATTTTATGAAAGCCTCCCTGTAAGAAACAGTATATATATATATATATATATATATATATATATATATATATATATATATATATATATATATATATATATATATATATATATATATATATATATATATATATATATTTTACACACAAATTCAGACTAGTGATAAACAAATTACCGCAGGCGATCCGTTAACTTTGGGACGCAATTTCAGAACGGTTTGTTTCCTAAACGTCAATCTTAGGATGTTGACGTTTGGAAAACTGTAGTTAAGAGTTTCTGTGTAGTTCTGGTACTTGGGTGATTTAACAGCCGAGGGAACAAAAAAGGGCGTGAAAAAGTGAAATTGACGGCGTTACAACCGGTTGTGTCGGAGGAATGGTTTGTGTGGGTTTTCGGCGGTTCGGGTGTATCCTGTTCCATAGAAGAGCGGGTATTTTTCGTTAGTTTTTGTCCAGTTTTGTGCGTTTCTCCCATTTCTTCTTTATTTTTTGTCTATTTTTTCTTTTCGTTTCTCCATTTCTCATTGCTTGCAAGAATAGTGGGACGTAAAAGTGAAAGTGTCTTTCATTTCAGCATTGTAAGTAATGCGAAAGTCGCATTCATTTCAGCATAGGAACTTTATGCGAAGGTATTTAGTAACGCACGAACACAGCAATTTGTAATATACGCGAAAGGATTTAATTTTATTGAAGTTTGTTTTAGGCGACTTCATTTTCGCCATTCATTCAATTTAAATAGCGCGGGCCACCTGACGGCGTCACGCCTAAATTCACGAACGCCGCGAAAAGCTTCGCGCCAAAATCTTACATGGAGGGACTCGGATGTCCAAGCAGCCATTTTACCCCTTTCTGCCCACTTCGGCGGCGCCAGTCACCCATCTCTTGTCCGTGAGTGGATGCTTATCCTCCATTTTGTTTCCACATGACGCACCTGAACGTCCTTCATGTGTCCTATGGAAGGGAGGGAGGGAGGTGCCATAGAACGACGAGCACTTATCTTCAAGTGTTTGGAAACTTCGACAAGATGGCTGTCATTTCTCGGTAGGCCTATCGGCTGCGGTTGGCTGGCGCGCTCTGAATGTCAGCGAAGGAGAAATGAAACCATTGTTTCGACTTTGGGAATCGGTGGTGGAAATACCAGGGGAGCCTGGTAGACATTTGACATTCAAAGGCATGCTCGTAGGTCTGCGGTTGTGGCCGTAAGCCTTATTTATATGGATGTTTGTGGGGGCATTTCTATAGTCGTGTTGTGAACCTATCCCTACCCACCCTTGTTGTTGTATTATCAGCACCATTTTCATTTTTTTTAAGAGACCCAACTTTTTTCGCTCTCATTTGGTCATTACAGTTTTCTTTAATACTTTTTTTTTTTCCTTCCGTTTCATAGCTGTTGGCATGTGATAAGTCAGCCTTTAGTCGGTTGTTAATGACAAGTTTCACTAATGCTTCCTAGGGCAACTTATTAAATAGTCTGGGTGTCTTTTTATATTATTTATATTGCATTAATATTGCCAATGCTCCTATGTATATTTAATATTTCCGTAGGATGTCTTCTACATAATTAGACTTTTGTCCCTTATAGCGATGCACGGCAAAACATTTCATTTTCGATTTTTGATTTAAGAAGTAGAAAATGAAGTTCATGACGGGCGTAACTTTATCCGGAGTTGATTATTATTTTCACTGCCTTGATAATTAAACCTTGTCTCTTATAGATTTTCAGGATCCTAGTCTTGTGTTAACATAGTCCTGTTAAAGAACTTTCAACTTATCCTTATTTTAGTATTTCTGTATGAAGGCTGCCCTTGTTAGGAGGTGGTACCCTATTTTCAGATGCAGTACTTGATCAGCCGAGTTTCGATGTGCATCAATTAGCACTTTATTCTTTGTAATTCTGTCGTATTACTTTCTACCATTTAAATATTAATCTTTGTAGCTTGCTTTTTAACTCTGTAGATATACATTTCCTTTTAGTTTAGGCCCATTCCTGTTCAGACAACTGTTTATGTCTTATTATATGGCTACACTATTTAGGTCTCATTTTTAGCATTCCCCATAACTAGGTAGAACTGTGTATCACCATCTAAAAACCGTACACTTACCTTTGCGTTTCTTACTTCATAATTCATGATAATTCTGTTTTGCTTATACTAAATAATATAGGTTTTAGGCTTCTGCCTTGCGGTACTCCTCTCGACAGAGTTTCTTGCGAGAGATCTCCAGTGGGATAGCTCTAAGCCTATTCCAGTTCATTGTCTTCAGCGCCTAGTATCCATTTCAAGTTTTTTATCGTGAGCTCATCTACTTTAGCGCCGAAGATTCTAATGCTGCTCTTAGGTGTAGTTATATATATTATGTATGATGCATTCATCGTTTTATATATATTTCAGGTCTCATATAGATAAATAAATATATAAATGTAATGTATGAGAGCTACTAGAATTATATATATCCGTAATATACTGTGTATATATAGCCTATGTATGTATACATTATGTAAAAGAACGAAGACGGCAGGCGTGTTAGTCCAAGTGCAAGGTATAGAGAATAGGAGCAAGACCAAACATGATCTACGTATTACAAATTTATTCCGACACATTTCACATTCAGTTTTCCTGCTCTCTGTATATTTTGTTCTTTGGTTGACTCAGATGCCTTCTTTCTTATACAGTATATATATATACATATATATATATATATATATATATATATATATATATATATATATATATATATATATAGATATATATATATATATATATATATATATTTATATTTATATTTATATTTACACATATATATTATATATATACACTCATTTATATTACTACACCTAAGAGCAGCGTTAGAAACTTTAGCACTGTACATCACTGTACATGATCGTATTGTAAGTCTTGAAATGGATAGTAGGCGCTGAAAAAGTGAACTGGATTAGGCTAAGAATGATCCAACTGGGAATCTGTCTCAAAAACTCTGCCGAGAGGCGGGTCTGCACAGTTAAGAAAATATAAACTGGCAAATTGTCTAAAAAAATTAATATTACATGAAATAAAAACGAAGAGTGACGTGTAGGCATCACAAATATATTAAAACTCTACATAAAATTACACTGGAATTAAAGCACAGTTGACAAAAAAGATAAAATAGAAATTACAAACTTATGAAATATTGGTGGGGCCATAACAACCTACCATCACAACAAATGAACATAAACTAAAAATACATATATATATATATATATATATATATATATATATATATATATATATATATATATATATATATATATATATATATATATATATATATATATATATATATATAATATATAGCCTATGTATGTATATAGGCTATTTAAGAAAGGTACACAGGGGTGAAAGCATACTGGACGTTCAACTGTAGAAAAATTTGTGTGATGAGAAGAGACTAGAGAATAAGTAGCCTAATTCATTTGGTTTGGATTTTTGGTCCAAAATAATAAAATCGTCGTACTTAACAGGACTTTATGTCTTTTGGCATGTTGACGTATACTGGACTGTTCAGGATTGGATAGTGAACATCCATTACGAAAGCCAATTCCACTGTTGCAGCGTGTGTGCGCATTTACGATTTTACCAGGAAAACAGCCTGAGGTAAAGAAAGGTGGTAGATTATGTTTTGAACTAAGGGTACAAGTTGGAAGGGTAAGCTGAAGGATGTTAGGTACGTCTGGAAGCAGATGGAGGAGGAGGAGGAGGAGGTATGCTTGACCACTTCTTGGTACAACGCAGAAATAAAAATAGGAAATTGCTACAGCGGGAGAAGGAAAGCAGTGGACGCGAATGTGCTGTGCAGAAGATAGGCAGATGTGGTCGATAGAAAGATACACTGTAGCTCACACAGACAGGCTTTGGCAATGTAGAATTCAAACAAAAAAGTTACATAAAACTGGCTTTGTACTGTCATACTTACTTTTCTTTCAGCAAGTAAGGACATATTTATACATAGATAAACAGATATCACTAAAAAACTCACCCAACATTATTTCTTCACCTGTGGTTTTTGAGTGATATATAAATAACGTGACAGATTATAATCACAGGTATAGATGTAGATATGAGGCTCTAAAGCTAGTTTGCTTATGTCTATGGCTTGATTTGTTGAAAGATCAAGGCAAGATTGGAAGTTATACGAGAAGAGGTAATTGCAACCACTTAGAGAATGTTAGAGCACAGTATGTGATGAGAAAGCAACTGAGATTGTCTGAGTGACAATTTAGGAGACCCAAGAAAGGCAGCGAGAACCTTGCAGAAGTTATAAAGCAGGATGATTTTGCAAACAGCTGACGAAGTGATTGTGGAGCCTATGAAATGTAGTTGATCTGCTTGAGAAGTACAAGTGAAAGGGAATGCTTAGTAGTTGAATCTTCTGTGCAAGTAATTCTTGTGAAGATACAACTCAGGTGAATTGACCTTGTACAGAGATCAAACACGCAGGAGAAAAAGGTCAAGTATAATGTTTGGTAATAAGAAGAGGGAATGTAGCGGAGGGGTGAGTTTGAATGCCTTCATATTAAAGTAATGAAAAGTTCATGAGCGAAGAAGGAGGACCTTTCATGACACAAAGGAGTGCCATGGTTGCAAAGGGGCTTACTTGGGAGTATGGCACAGTATTATTAGTCTACCTTTGAAATGTTTACAGAAATATGCATTGTATTATCAAATGTTTTATTTTGGACTCGTCTTGCTATCTTATTTTTTATGTATGTAATACAATTTTGCACATTAAACTTAGCCTTGACTTCGTAACGTTGCATAGTTACCAAAGCTGGATAAGTTAAGATGCTAAATTCAGCAGTAACTTTCTAACTTTGCATAGTTACGAAGGTAGGACAATGTTAGATTAAGCTAAGTTAAGTTAGGTTTATAATGTGGTTACTGTGAAGCACACACCTCATATATATATATATATATATATATATATATATATATATATATATATATATATATATATATATATATATATATATATATATATATATATATATATATATATATCGTGTTAACTGTAAAGACATACCTCAGATATATATATATATATATATATATATATATATATATATATATATATATATATATATATATACTGTATATATGTGTATAAATATAAGCCAGAGATAATTTGATATCTTAGCCTTTTAGATAATACCTTTAGTTCACGAGTCAAATGTTATTCCAATAGCTGAAGTGCCGAGCATGTATAGTTATTCAAACTGCTGTCATAATGTACATTTTGAATAAAGTTAAGTTTTAAAACCCATTTGTATCAAACAGCATGTAAGTAGTTTTGTTCAAGTTATGCCTTCAAACAGAATTTCATTACTTTTGTGTAAGTCATGTCGTGCATATCAGAAATATGGAACAAAAGTTTAAAAAAGAATCCCAGTGACAAATCCTTCAATTTTTCACATTGTCCTTGAATTTTTGTCAAGACCACGTTGAAAAACTCTATGGTGTAGTTTACTCACCATTCAACTATAACTCTGCTTATAGAAATGCATGACTTTTTGAGTGTTTTTATACCTGTTTATCTAAATGCAGTTCTAAATTGCACATTTTATTTGTTTCAACGATTAATACTATCCAGTTAGCCCGGCTGTAGACAAAATTGTACACCTTTCCTAGACGTTTTTGAAACTATGCAAATACCACAGAATTTCATGTCCTGTATTGTGCAAGAAAGGAACACTCTTAACTTCTTGGTCATCTTTCTCCGACTTGCAAGTTTCTCTTAGGTTTTGTCAATGTTTACAGTTTTTGTCTTGACTAACATTAAATTTTGTTCCTTTAGGACCTAGGTTATAACTGGGCTTTTCAGCTCTCTTCATTACCAGCATCTTTCAGTTATTTTTTCTTCCTGTTGTGTGTGTATGAAGAGTTGTTCAGTATCTCAGCACTATTTTCCATAACTCTCTCCACGGCCTCCGGAGAGTTGTCTCCTCATCAATGCATAGGTCTGATTTAGAGATTTACTCATGCATCGTTTAGGTACCCCAAATTCTTAACAGTGCTCTAGTAATCCCAGTCTGACCATCTGTCTATCCACAGGTTTTGCACTTTGTCCTGATAAATTTTCTTGCATTTATGGCATTGTTTAAATTTGATACTTTGTTACATCATTAAGTCAGACACCATTTGGCTTTCATCCAGTTTATGATGTATTTCAGTGCCATGCTTAATCACTTGAAATACTGTCCTTCTATAGTGATGTATACTGTGTGTGTATATGTATACATGCATACACACACATATATATGTATATATACTGTATGTGTATGTGTTTAGGAACTAGGCAAAGTGTTTTCCTCTGGTGTACTGAGATGGATCTGCAAGACATAGCTTGGATTTTCCATTCTGATATATTATCAGAATAATTTACAAGGCTTTACACATTCTGTGAATTGACCATTCAGCCTACTCGCCTGTGTGACAGGTAACTGCAAGAGTTTGAGACACCCTGAAACTATACGTCTGAAGTGAACTGTAATATCAGAACCCCCTTCACACGAACGACTAAGCCAGGAACACAGACAGTAAAGGTACGGCCCTGGTGCTAAAGAAGCAGAGGCAATCAAGAGACAGACGGTTCTGTTATCCAAGCCATTGTTTTCCTTCTGGAAGGTGAAAGAGTACTCCTCTATTTCCACGTGCTGTACTCCTTGGCCCAGTGTACTCTTCATCCCATTAGGACCAAGAGTACGCAGGGTACACACCCTTTACTGGGTCGCAGAGTCCAGACCATTAGCACCCTCACAGACGACAACATCAACGAGCACCATCATCCAAACAAAGAAGACTCAGCATCGTTCCTTGGGATTCTTCTTCTTCTTCTTCTTCGTTCTCTTGAAGGATGACTTGTTGAACCTGGCCAGGAGGGGGTTTCAGAGGCTGCAATTAACTATAATTGACTGGGAGTAACCATTGTGCCAGCCTCGTCCTGGCTGACTTTGCATCGTCATCATTTTGCGGTTCCTTTACAAAAATAGCCAGAGAGTAGACGAGGGCGGTATTTTGGGACTGACTGGAGAGCATATCGACCCATTTAAAGCGGGAGAGAATGAAGTGTACTCTGTTTATGCTGGGCGTAATGAACGAATGGGAACCTTGATCAGCTCTAAGAAATTTTAGAAGTGCTGTAGTTAAAAGTGATGGGGCTGAACTCGATAGTGTTCCTAGAAAGAATAGAGAAAGCATGGAATGAAGAAAGATAATTTATACTCCCATAGGCACTGCGTTCCATAATAATGTACATTATATATATATATATATATATATATATATATATATATATATATATATATATATATATATATATATATATATATATATGTGTGTGTGTGTGTGTGTGTGTGTGTATAATGTCTTGTCTGGGGTTTCATTTACTGGAGCCAGATTTTCTCTTGTGATAGAAACGAGTTTAAAAAATGAAAATTTTATCATGGCCCTCTTTCAGCCTATAGCCTAATTCTTACATTCTCACCAGTGGAAATTTTCAATATATATAGTTATTAGGTTTTGATTATACATATGATTTAAGTCAGTGTCACAAAATATTAATTTGTTTAGTTCATTCCTTGCTGAATGTTGATCCATACTGAACAATGGCTGTAGTGAAGGCCTGGTGATTTCCTTCACTCAGGTTGAATGTTTTTCACTTGAATGTTTTTCACCTGAACGTTTCTGTTGAAAAAGGCTTTTTGTATTGTGACCATGAAATTCAAGTATCTTCCTATTTTTATTCATTAACTTAGTTGGGCTTGAATTTGGATATATAAGCATTACATTCTTCCTCGTCTGCTCCACTGGGAAAGAGCAGTTGCAGTGAACCCTGTCTATTTTTTCTGACGAAAATAGACATTTTTTTATATATATTTTTTATATATTCTGATAGGTCGTTTTAATGCTGGGGAGATGGACATTGGCAAGAAGCCCATGCGTAACTGCTTTTATCAAAAAGTAAATAACAGTTTTAATTAAGAAATATTTAACTTTTTAAAAAGACATTTAAATTTTTTATAATGAAACATTCAACTGTTTTTCGCAAGTAAGAAATATTCAACTGTTTATGTTAAGAAATATTAAACTGTTTTTATTAAAAATATTCAACATTTTAATAAAACATGTAATTGTTCACTATGACATATTCAACTATTTATGTTAAGAATTGTTTAACTGTTTTTATTAGGCATATTTAACTGTTTTTATTAAGAAGTATTTAACTTTTTAATGAGACATTTATTTTTTCATTATGAAATATTCAGCTGTTTATGTTAAGATATATTCAACTGCTTATGTTAAGAAATATTCAACTGCTTTGTTAAGAAATATTTAACTGTTTTTATGAAGAAATATTAAACTTTTTATTAGCAGAAAATACAAAGCTGTTAATCAGCATTATTTATTATGGTATGCTTTGCCCTGAACATTTCCGAATTTGTGGTTACTTTATTTGTAATGTTATACTTTTTATGCCTTGTTCGTAAAGGCGTCAGGTTTAGCGTGTAGCAGATACTGTCATTCGCAGGATATTCCCTCTCTTAGAAGGAAAATGTTATAGGTTGCCGATCTGAAAACTGTGAATTATATGGAAAATCTCTCTCTCTCTCTCTCTCTCTCTCTCTCTCTCTCTCTCTCTCTCTCTCTCTCTATGAAAACTGAATCTTGCTAATTTCTTTCTGGAGAAAACTGGTTCTTACTAGTTTTTAGTACTCTCTCTCTCTCTCTCTCTCTCTCTCTGGGAAAAACTGAATCTTGCTAGTTTTTAGTACTCTCTCTCTTTCTCTCTCTCTTATGGAAACTGAATCTGCTAGTTTTAGTACCGTACTCTCTCTCTCTCTCTCTCTCTCTCTCTCTTCTCTCTCTCTCTCTCTCTTTCTTTATGGAAAAACTGAATCTTGCTAGTTTTTAGTACTCTCTCTCTCTCTCTCTCTCTCTCTCTCTCTCTCTCTCTCTCTCTCTCTCTCTCTGGGAAAAAACTGAATCTTGCTAGTTTTAGTACAGTACTCTCTCTCTCTCTCTCTCTCTCTCTCTCCTCTCTCTCTCTCTCTCTCTTCTCTCTCTCTTTGGAAAACTGAATCTTGCTAGTTTTAGTACTCTCTCTCTCTCTCTCTCTCTCTCTCTCTCTCTCTGGGAAAACTGAATCTTGCTGGTTTTTAGTGTACCTCTCTCTCTCTCTCTCTCTCTCTCTCTCTCTGGAAAAAACTGAATCTCGCTAGTTTTTAGTACCGCCCTCTCTCTCTCTCTCTCTCTCTCTCTCTCTCTCTCTCTCTCTCTCTGGAAAACCATTCTCTTGCTGTTTTAATTCTCTCTCTCTAGCTTTCTCTCTCTCTCTCTCTCTCTCTCCTACTCTCTGGAAAACTATCTTGCTAGTTTTAGTACTCTCTCTCTCTCTCTCTCTCTCTCTCTCTCTCTCTCTCTCTCTCCTCTCTCTCTCTCCTGGAAAAAACTAAATCTTGCTAGCTTTTAGTACTCTCTCTCTCTCTCTCTCTCTCTCTCTCTCTCTCTCTCTCTCTCTCTCTCTCTCTCAACAAAATGCCGAACAGCTCGAATTCTAAAGCGGCTCTCGTTATTTGAGGGCTTAACCTCTTCCTTTATATTCTCACTCAATAATTTGCCACAGAAAAAGTATCGCTAGAAATACCGGCCTTAGTTGAGTTACCTGTCCGAGATAAGATTTTGACCTGACATACTACCCTTAAGAAATGCAATTTCACAGAATTACGAGCAATAACTGCCATGTTTACAAAGAGCTACGACGCTGAGAGCATACGCATTAAGTTGGGCTCAGTGTTCACATCAGTAAGGGCTACGTACAGCCCCGATCATTATAGCCTCGTTCCTCGCTGGGTTCTGCTTTCAACTCGAAGCATGACTCTCTCTGTTCTTAATAAAGCTATTTTTTTTTTAATAAAAACACGATCCTGTGTTGTTCCTGTGTTCTTTGAGAAGTTGATGTTTTTATTTGAAGGTTCCCATTCGGTGTCTTTAATATCTTTTCATCTAAATAGTTTACTGTATAAGTTGTTGATTGGTCAGTATGTTTTTTCGAGATTTTAACAGATCTGGAGCCCTAACGGATAGAGAAATGCATTTTTATTGCTACAAACTTCCCTCTCCATAAATATATAATTATATATATATATATATATATATATATATATATATATATATATAATAATATATATATACACACACATATACATACATACATACAGGTTGTGTTGCTGTAAATTAAAAGTTATGCTAATCGCCTGAAATAAGCATATCAAATCCAACGTTTTCTACATTAACCATATCTAAGCTACCCTAAGCTTAATTCATGGATTTTATGAATAGGTAAATAGTCTTTCTAAAATCTTAAGTTTATTTATGTACTTAACTGATTATTTTTCAAGTATGGTGTCTTTATTTGTTTATCCTTTTTGGAGGAGATTACTAGCCCCATAAGCTTTGTTTCCCCTCTGGATACATACAAGTACACCCGAAAATAAATAATAGGTATATATATATGTGTAGAGAGAAAAGAGCCATTCCTTTCCTTGTGTAGGGCTATCAAACCCCAGAAATAAACAATGTATATATATATATATATATATATATATATATATATATATATATATATATATATATATATATATATATATAGATAGAAGAGAGAGAGAGAGAGAGCGCCATTCCCTTTCTTGTATAGTAGGGGCTATCAAGTACACCCCAAAAATAAACAGTGGGGATATATATATATATATATATATATAGAAAGAGAGAGAGAGAGAGAGAGAACCATTCCCTTTCCTTGTGTAGGGGTTATCAAGTACATCCCAAAAATAAACATTGGGTATATCCGGGCAAATACCTCGCGCCTCAGACGTTCATAATAACTTCATGATCCCCTCGTCATCCAGCCTTTTGGCCCCCGGGTTGGATTCCAACCACTGCAAGTCATCGCGGGTTGTGTTTTGACCTCTTCCAGCGTTCCTTTCCAGCAGCATCAACAACATTGCCCGGAGTCGCGGGGCCTTCCAGGAAAGGTTCGCTCCTGGTCGGCATTCGGCTCCCACCTGTAATTAAAATCTGCAGGTCTGTGTTTATCGCGCCGTCAGTTGTTCGTATTTCATGTAAATGACTCATAGGAGCAGGGACCTACTTTTACCTTCCCGTAGGTTCCGAAGGCAGTGAACTTTCAAGGTTGGTTATTGGGAGGGTTTACGAGGAAAATGATAAGGGAGAAAAAATGGGCAGTTTTAGCTCAGTGTTTTTTTTTTTTTTTTTTTATCAGTTGCTACTGATAGTTTTTTTGGTAGCATAGGCATTTATGTAAATGACTTGCCTCTAATTTAAGAAGGCTTATTTTTGCAGTTATGAGTCAAATAGGTTGCAGTTCCATGGTCGAAGGAAATTTTTACTGCAAAGTTTTTTTTTTTCTTTTTTTATCAGTTGCTACTTATCTTTCTTTTTTATCAGTTGCTACCTATAAATATTTTTTTGTAGCAAAGGCATTTACTTAAATGACTTGCCTATAATTTTGGAAGTTTTTTTTTTGCAGTTGATGATTCAAATAGCTAATTCCATGGTCGAACATAGTTTTTACCGCCAAGTTTTTATTTTCGTCCTTTTTTTATCAGTTGCCACTGATAAATACTAGGTATTCAGTTAATGGCTTGCCTATAATTTTGAAAGGTTTATTTTTTGCAGTTGATGAGGCAAACAGCTAGTTCCAAGGTCGAAGATAATTTTTACCGCCAAGTTTTTATTTTCGTCTTTTTTTTATCAGTTGCTACTAATAAATACTTTTTTTGGTAGCATAGTTATTCAGTTAATGACTTGCCTGTAGTTTTGGAAGGATTCTTTTTTGCAGTTGATGAGGCAAATAGCTAGTTCCAAGGTCGAAGATAATTTTTACCGCCAAGTTTTTATTTTCGTCCTTTTTTTATCAGTTGCTACTGATAAATACTTTGGTTTTTAATACCATAGGCATCTACTTAAATGACTTGCCTATAATTTTGGAAAGTTTTTTTGCAGTTGATAAGGCAAATAGCTAGTAGTTCCAGGGTTGAAGATAATGAAGAGTCTCTTGAAGGGGTTAATTTTTGAATGGCAATTTGGTTTTTAAGTTATGTTTTTAGGCGATCTTCTAAAGTTTACAGGTGTCTTGAAAGGTTTCCCATTGTTGTATATGCGTATATGTCTCATCCGAAGCTTGGCTTGGGTATTTGAACGTCATATTTATGAAACTTGTTAAAGAATGGAATTGCTTTACTTCACGCCATTAATGCACTTAGCCTTGCAATAATGACGTCTATGCTTGATGTTTGTTAGCTTTGTTGAAGTTTTTGGAATGTTAAATGCTAAGTTTCAGTATTGTGTTGTTTATGGATGTAAGCATATCAGATCAATAGAATGCACTCACACAAAATAAATGCAATGGATAAAAAGTGTAATACATTTAAAAGTTAAAACTTATTAAATCATAACAAAAGTTAAAACTTATTAAATCATAACAGGTTTGTTATCTCTTCTTTTGCCGTTTGTCGTATATGGAATGACTTGTTACTGATTGAAATAAACATGTAAAACATGAAAGTAAACTAAATACATAATACAGTACAATAAATAAAAACAACTGGATGTGCTATACGATTAAAATAAAATGGAAAAGCTCATTGACACTCCAACAGATTGTAGAATCGTTTTGTTGACATGAACAATACTGATCTAGCTACATGGTATTTGTATTTGTTGAAAATCTTGAAAGAACAATACATTTCACTTTTCATTCATTCATATTTTTGTTAGTCTATAGTAATTACAGTTTGGTACACTTTGAGCTATTCATCTCTAAGCTAGGATAGCTTGAAAATATACAATATATTTTTTTTATGACAATTGTGTTTGGGATTATTATTGTTATATGAAGTGTGAAAAAAATGAAATTGCAGTACATTACACTTTTAATGCAATAATACATTTACAGTTTAGTATGAATCATTTCTCGGTTTGCAATATAGCTATCCAGTCTTTGCATCGCGTGTTCAGAGTATTTAGGGGAAAATAACTTTAAACTGTTGATATATTTAGTATGAAAGTATATTCTGTATTTCAGAGTACTTAAAGGAAAATAACTCTGTTGATATATTTAGTATGAAAGTATATTCTGTATTTTCAGAGTACTTAAAGGAAAATAACTCTGTTGATATATTTAGTATAAAGGTATCTTCTATATTTTCAGAGTACTCAAAGGAAAATAACTCTGTTGATATATTTAATATAAAGGTATCTTCTGTATTTTCAGAGTACGTTAGGGAAAATAACTCTTCAGAGCTGTTGATGTATTCTGTATGGATTGACTGTTAAATTACCTGTATAAAAATTTACATTGACTGTTAAATTTCCAGTATGAAAATTCACGGTGACTTAAATTACCAGCATAAAAATTTACATTGTTAAATTACCAGTATAAAAATTTACCGTGATTGTTAAATTACCAGTATAAAAATTTACCGTGATTGTTAAATTACCAGTATAATTTGTGTTTTTGTCTCAGTGTCAGCTTTGTTAACATTCACAGTAAAACTGGAACTTGTGTTTGTGTGTTTGGAATTCTCCTTTGTGTGTGTTTTGTGTTATATTTGTGTGGCATTCTTTGTGTGTGTTTTCTGTTGTTGTTTGCAGTATTTGTGTGGAATTCTTCTCTGTGTATTGTATGTTTCTGTTATGTGTGGCATTTGTGTGGAATTCTTCTCTGTTTGTTTGCCCGTGTTTGTGTTGTTTGTAGTATGTGTGTGTGTGTGTGTGTGTGTGTGTAGTTCTCCTTTGTGTGTATGTGTGTGTTTTTGTCCCTGTGTATTGTGGCTGCATCCTCACGTTTTCTCATGAGCTTTGACGAGTATGGCCACCTGATAAGATGCTCTCATACAATAAACCTTCAAGACATTATCCATCGAAACATCCCCCAGCCGCTGTGGTGGGTGTTGCGCCAGGACCCGCCATCCCATTGTTAAGGCGGACCAAGTAGAGAGAGAGAGAGAGAGAGTGGGAGAGAAAGAGAGAGACGGAGAGAGAGAGAGGGTGAGAAAGATTGCTCTTCATCCTTGCCATTACGAAACGCTGTGGTGCCTCTTTCAGGTGTCTATTTCGGTAAAAAAGGACTCCGTTCTGCGACATGGATAAGGACAGTCGTAAAAATATATCCCTTAATATTCCTTATACTCCTATTTAGTATGTGTGTGTGTGTGTGTGTGTGTGTGTTTGTATATATGTGTATATGTATATATATATATATATATATATATATATATATATATATATATATATATATATATATATATATATTTTTTTTACTAACAGGACCTCATTCAACATAATATGGACTGTTTGTCCAAGAAAGCTTGTAACTTTTTCTGAATAAATACTCCATTAGATACCATCCAGTTTGAATGAGGTCCTGTCAGTAATTCTACTAATGCACAGAACAATTGAGTATGTGATAAAGTTTATATATCTATATATTTGTATATCAAGTCGTTCTGATAAGGGTGGGGGTCTCCAAGGAAAGCAAAACAAAACTCAGCTGTCACGTTCAACCTTGAATTGTCTAATCAGTAAATTAATCAGGTGGGCAGTGAACTTCCACATCATCAGTCGCCTTCTGTACATGGAGAAGAGGGGTTCATTACCAATATTTTAGACCCCTTCATTCGCTGGGGCCCGGACTCTTGTCTTGTGGGCGATCTCGAGTTCCCTGGATGTTATCTCTCTCTCTCTCTCTCTCTCTCTCTCTCTCTCTCTCTCTCTCTCTCTCTCTCTCTCTCCTTCCTAAATCGAATTAGGCATATTTTTTTTTTTTTTTTCACCAACATATCCAACCAGCTCCCCACGGAAACAAGATACATATTTTTACCTGTGGTAACGTTCTACCTGAACTTCGTATCTCTTCCTTTCTCACCCTTTTCAACCCTTTTTTCTCTCTTTATTTGTTTGTTTGTTGATGTATTTAGTTTTGTGGTTCTTCATCTTTCTACTTGCCTCGTCGTCATCATCATCATCATCATCTCTTTCCATTTCATACACTTTGTTCGTTTTCCATTGACAGTTTTATCTACCTTCTGCCTATTTAAGTTTTCAGTTTCCCTAAAAAGGCTACGTCTTCCTTAGCTGTCCACACGAGGAAAAAATGAAATTCCCTTTCAAAACTAAAGCGATTTTCACAGTCATCCCTCGCTTAAGTTATTGGAGACTTTCAGCGTTAATTTTGCTTGTTTCATTTAAAGGCATTTTATCCTGTCTTAGAGGGAAAATATGTTTATCCTTCGTGTCCTCAGCATCTATTACCATGTATTGTATCTTTATATTGTAGTTGATGTATACCTTCGCTTTTCTGCAGATGTGAACGAAAGTCTTGTAGCAGTTCAGATTAACTTCTTTCTAGCTCCTCTTTTAAAATAAAGGCAATGTCTTGCTAAGGGCCATTTAGTCGCGGTGTACCATGCAGCCCCCAGTCACTGTGAGAGGCCTGTCTGTTTATTGTTTATACAATTTTTTTTTTCGTCGATAAGCCGTACTTCCTCGGTCTCAAGTTCAAAAACTAATTTTTCACTTTATCACCCAGCGCCAAAAAAGTAATGCTCCTAATCAGTTAATCGTAATTTTTTTGTTTTTGTCTAAATACAACTATAAAAAAATTTTTTTGTCATATATTTAAGCGTGTGCCCTGTAAGGAAGGAACTAACTGTAGCTGTATTGGATATTGGACTTCGATTTAGCAACTCCATCGATAACCCGAGTTAGGCTACTGTGACACCAATTTATGGAATTAAATCAAGTGCTTGTTTTTCGGACAGCGTCAGGATTTTGAGCAAAGGCATTTCATTTATTAGCTAAAAACCCATAGATTTGTAGTTCAATAATTTGTCTTAAGGCATTTCATATTTAGTAAAAAGTCGTAGATTTGTCGGTCAGTAATTTGGATTATACTTCAAAAATTCTGGAGAATTACTTACTCAACTGGTCAAGGGTTATTACGTGCAGCCTGGGAAGTACGAATCACCTTACATTGTCAGGAGGCAAAAAATAAAATTTACTTCTAGAGGATTTAGAGGACTTAGCCTAAGCAGCTGGTTGCAGTCATTATAGGAAAAACCAAGACAGCTGGGTCAGTTGCTATTTTTCAGGGAGAAATGCAAGAATTGAATTTATATATCAGTTACATTCATAACTGTCACGTAGGGTTTGATATATGAGCTTGAAAACTGAACTTGTGAACAAATGTCATGGTTGATTATAAAAGTAAGACAGTAATTACTGTGATAAATGATGTATCCGTAGTAAAATACTATGATGATGTTTCCGTAGGGTTAGGTACCAAAAATTTCCGCGGTGCACTGTGAGGCATTACTTGGAGGTTCTTTGCAAAGGTTTTCTTCGGCCCCTAGCTGCAACCCCTTTCATTCCTTTTACCGTACCTGTCTTCATATCTTTCTTCCATCTTCCTTTCCATTATCTCCTAACAATTGTTTCATCGTGCAACTGCAAGGATTTCCTCCTGTTGCGCCTTTGAAACCTTAAGTTTCAGTTTCTCTTTCAGCGCTGAATGACCTCATAGGTCCCAGCGCTTGGCCTTTGGCCTAAATTGTATATTCCAGTGTGTATTCCATTATGATGATGTTGCAGTTGTAGTCCTGTTTAGCGTGCAGTTTCACTGGACCTCCATGTTACTGGGCTGATTCAGTTGGAGTCGAAGCATCCTAGGAGGTTTGCCCCTAAAAAAAACTGGAAATCGTAACCCCAGCTTAAGTTCCATACTGACTAGCACCAGAACGATCGTTAAGATAGAGCTAATGTTCCCTGTATGTGTCTTCAACTTTCATTTCTCGTCCTCGACCTGTTACTCCAATCCTTCTCTTTCGTTTTCTCCCTTTTCGTCCCCATAGATTATGTCTTGTTTTCGTCCCCATAGATTATGTCTTGTGTTCGTTCCCATAGATTATGTCTTGTGTACCCATCACGGCCACAGGGAAAGCTCAGTGCCGTCCACGTCCTCAAAATGATGCATCTTAGGCTTCCTGGGTCTGTACTTACGGCATCGTAAATGACACGGACTGCAGCGGTGTAATCGCTGTGCTGAATCTCCATCGTTCCCTACACGGCCATAGGATACCCTTCGCGTGCGTGGACCATATGTACACCAATGAACGGGTTCACGGTAAATGCTTATTACGAAATAAGCTATGTACCGTACGTGCATTCGCACCCACTACCCTACATCGATGGGATCTTAGCGTGTGCGTGTACTGTGCTCTGTCCCCTCCTGGATCTGAAGGTGCGGAGGAATTCCATCCAGTTCTCAGCGCCCTGTCATTTGCTTGTGTTTACCAGTAATCATGATCCTTAGCCCTTCGGACCTTGATGGCTAATGAAGAGTCCCGCTTGAGATACCTTGTCGTACTCGCTTACTACTGACAAATCGGTCGAGTCTAAAAAAGCTTTCCTTTTGACTCGAGACTCTACCTGGCTGATAATCTCGGCAGGGCTGTAAAACGGCTTGATGGCTGATGCTGAATAATTGCAGTGCTGTAAAGCCACTTGGTGGCTGGTATTGATTAATTACAGTGCTATAAAGCCACTTGATGATGGCTGATGCTGGTTAATTGCATAGCTGTAAACCCACTTGATGGTTGATGCTGGGTAATTGCAGTGGTGTAGAATGATAATTGCAGTGATGTAAAACCACTTAATGACTGATGCTGAGTAATTGCAGTGCTATAAAACTGCATGATGGTTGACGCTGAATAATTGAACAGCTATAAAACGGAGTGCTGTAGCACTAAAGAGTACTTTGTCTGACGCTATTTAAAATAATGATAAAAGTGGTCCTGCAGTGGTAAAAAATACTGACCGATTTTGATTGACGTCAAGGTTAAAAGAAATTTGTGTTGTGTATGCGATTTTCAATCTTTAGGTGTTTCTTAAACCTTCATGAGAAGCGTCTGTAGTAATTAATGCAAAGTTTTCACGTTCAGATAGCTTTTCCTCTCTTGGAAGCTGGCCATTTGAAAACCATCCCCGTAGGGGGTTAGTGCCGTCAGTGCGCCTCCTCTTGCGGTGCACTGCAGGCATTACTTAAGGTTCTTTGCGGCGTGCATTCGGCCCCTAGCTGCAACCCCTTTCGTTCCTTTTACTGTACCTCCTTTCGTATTCCCTTCCTTCCATCTTACTTTCCACCCTCTCCTAACTATTGATTCTTAGTGCAACTGCGAGGTTTTCCTCCTGTTACACCTTTCAAACCTTTTACTGTCCATTTCTGTTTCAGCGCTGAATGACCTCCTAGGTCCCAGTGCTTGGCCTTTGGCCTAAATTCTGTATTCAATTCAATTTGAAACCCATGTTAAAATTAAAGAAATAATAATAATAATAAATAATAATAATAGTAAAGGTTTTTCATTACTTTCTTCAGGTAAAGTCGTTGAAGTCTCACAACAAATTGAGACTATGGACCACTGGTCCGTGTACCAGCTAATCACGATGGCTTCCAAACCACAAAGAGCAGGAAGCCAGCATTTAAGGGACTTTCCAAGCGCGTTCAAGTGTGGCAACCGAGACAGGCTGATAGGATTCAAGGTACCTGACGGGCGGTTTTCCACAACATGAAGGTACGTTTGATTCTAGGTTATTTTGGGGTTTTGATATAGGTATGTGTGGTGGGTTTACACCTCCCAGAGTGGTAGGTTCAGCTATGCGAGACATAATTTTTATATGTTTCAGTTGGTTGAAAGTGGTTTGTGGTGTACAGAATTTATAACCAGGTATGGTGTCAAAATTGAATGAAATGTGGGTGTACAATTCCGTAGACTTTTTCACTAGTCGGTTGTGTTCATGAATATTTTTTGAGAGCAGCAAAAAATAAAAAATTCTTTCAAATGTGCCGTTTTTGCCATGGAGAACATTGCAAAAAAATTCAGAGAAAACTTGATACTCATGTAAACGTATTATTATTATTATTATTATTATTATTATTATTATTATTATTATTATTATTATTATTATTATTATTATTAACACGGGATGATTTACACTATAGCTTCAAAAACCATTCCTTGTCACGGAACAATTTTTCATCGAAAACAAACCCACTTTGATGAAAAACTTGAAAAGGTGCATGCGAGTAAATTACACACAAAAAAACCAAAATGTTCTCAAAGACTTTTCAAAATTTTCTGCATGTACTTTTTCAAATTTGGATACCTGCAAGTGTCCCAACCGTAATAATCCCCGCAGGGGTTTATTGCCGTCGGTGCCTAGCTGCAACCCCTTTCATTCCTTTTACTGTACCTCCTTTCGTATTCTGTTTCTCCCATCTGACTTTCCACCCTCTCCTAACAATTGATTCATAGTCCTGTTACACCTTTCAAACCTTTCACTGTCAATTTCCGTTTCAGCGCTGAATGACCTCATAGGTCCCAGTGCTTGGCTTTTGGCCTGCCCTGAATTCTATATTCAGTTCAGTTCAAAACCCAACCGTAATATTTTTCCACGATCGTAAACAATTGCGCTGACGAGGTTTCAGCAGCTGTTATAGGCTCTCCATGAAGATTCAGATGTTTCAGTTATTTGACTGATTTATATGGACTGGCGCCACAACAAGCTTTTCAATTTGGTGCCTTCAGTATTAAATACAGAACAATACGCATGACTCGCTTTCTGTTATTCGACATAAATCATGATGGTGCTTCACTCTTCATCTCCCGCTGCTGTAAATTTTGACAATACTGAAGATGTTGATCATTCTCTTCTGTCACTCAGTCCCTAATATTGTCAGTCCATCTGTGATCACTGATAATATGTTGATTACTGGGTTTGAATGTAGGATCTTTATAGAGATGGTATCTCATGTTCTAATCAAGGGATACTTAAATTTGGTTTCATGCTCTAATCAAGGGAGACTTAAAATTATGTTAGAGTTACGCTTTGGTTGGTTGAATGAATCAGGTTTCTAAATGACAACGATCACAGTTTGATCAGTTGATGCCTGCCCAGAAGAAAGTGGATGTTGTAAAGATATTTTTTCTTCCTTCATTTTGAAATGGAGTTGAGATAAAGTTTCATTATATGTTTGTGGATTTTTGTGTAATATACGAAAAAATGAATGATTTAAAAATATAAAAAAAAACAGGCATTAACCTAAACGTTGCGATCGCTAAAAACAACAAGTAAAAAATGCGCCGAAGTTTCTTCAGACCAGTCGAGTTTTCTGTACAGCGTATAATGCTGTATGAGTCGCGGCCCATGAAACTTTCATCCACGGCCTGGTGGTGGCCTGCCCTATAGTGTTGTCAGACACACGATCATAGCTACCTTTAACCTTAAATTAAATAAATACTGAGACTGGGGGGCTGCAATTGGGTATGTTTGATGATTGGAGGGTGGATGATCAACATAACAATTTGCAGTCTTTTAGCCTCAGTAGTTTTTAAGATCTGAAGGCGGACAGAAAAAAGTGCGGACGGACAGACGAAAAGCCATCTCAATAGTTCTCTTTTACAGAAAAATAAAACTTATACAGAAAACTAAAAATTGCCTATCATGTAATCCGCTCTAGCCATATAATATCACTGAATTAAATAGGGTGTGTTTAATGCCTTGCGATACTCAAGTGGCTAATAGTATATTACTGGCCTCTGTCACTTGACTTTATTAAGCAGTGTGAGAACCTTAATAACAACGTGCTTGTTAGCCAGTTATGGCAAGAGTCAAGCAAGCAAGAAAGGTTCTTCCTGTAATTTTAAGTTCTGCGATTTTTTATGCGTGAATTTATAATTCAGTGTATTTGTAACGTGTCGCGATTTCCAGTGATGATGATGCCTTAATAAATTTATATATATACATATATATATAGTATATATATATATATATATATATATATGTATATATATATATATATATATATATATATATATATATATATGTTATATATATATATATATATATATATATAATTTATATGTAGGTATGATTGAATTATTATATATGTTATTCTTGGTTAACAAACATTCAGCTGAATGAGGTCGAAAAACCATAGCCGTAAATAAAAAGGAAAGAGCAAAGAATTATTGGAAATAAATATTACTTCTGTATGTACATATATATTATATATATACATGCATGCAGTATATATGTATACACACACACACACATATACACCTTCGCTTGTGGACACGCTTAATTCCTCCCCCAAAGTCCCATCACGAATCCTTTGCATTCGTCAGTCGTATGCCGAAATCGTATGCTCGCAAAAGATGCTTTGTACGGCACACTGCCATCCATCAAAGGTAACCATAGGGAGAGAGTGTCTATGTATTCTCCCCCCGGAGTCATTCCGAGAAAAAGGGAGCGAGTAGACCTGACTGGGCGGCTTTTTATGTGGCCGTCAAGTCAAGTCAGTCTGGCCGGAAAACCTTCTTCGGGCATCTGTTGCCCTTCACGTTCTGTTGTCGCGTGGTTGGAGAAGTCTCTGCGGACTGCACGTGGGGATTAAAGTTTTGTTCTCCTCAATTGGTTTACTTTTTATTTTTTATTTTCAATGTTTTATTTTTTACGTTTTTGAAAGATTTGGTGTTCGGGTTTTTTGGGGGATTTTGTCTGTTTTTTTTTTCAGAAATTTTTGTATTGTTGGTTTTTCAAAGAATTTTTATTTTAGTTTTCTTAGTGTTTCCAATTTTATTTAGGTTTATTACATAGTTTTATCATTTTTTGTATTCTTTCTAGAAAGGTTTTATATATTTTTTCATGAAATTTTTCGTTTTTAATAATCCCTCAGTGGATTTTTTTCTGAATTTTCTCCGTGTGTTCTTCATTTTTATTTCAGTAATTTTCTTTTATCATATTTTCAATTCATGTATATATAATCTATAAATTTTTAAAATCCAGTTAGCCACTTATTCGTTTTCGAGGTGTATTAAAAAATTGTTTTCAAGACGCATGTGTATAGTTTGGAACGTTTCCCTGTTTTCATAAGCAAATTTTCAGTGTTTATAGATTTTACATCTCACTCCCATTCTATATACTTTTTTGTTTTTTCAATAATATTATTTTACTCCCAATCTATAAAAGTTTTTGTTTTTTTAACATTATTTTACTCCCATTCGATAAACGGTTTTGTTTTTTAATAATAATATTTACTCCATTCTATAAAAGTTTTTGTTTGTTAATAATATTATTTTACTCCCATTCTATAAAAATTTTTATTTTTTAAATATTTTACTCCCATTCTATAAACGTTGTTATTTTTTTAAATAATATTATTTTGCTCTCGTTCTATAAACGCTTTTGTTTTTTAATAATATTTTACTCCCATTCCACAAACGTTTTTATTTTTTTATTTTACTTATTTTACTCCCATTCTATAAATTTTTTGTTTTTTAATATTATTTTACTCCCATTCTATAAACTTTTTTGTTTTTCAATAATATTTTACTCCCATTCTATAAACGTTTATATTTTTTAATAATATTATTTTACTCCCAGCCTATAAACGTTTTTTATAATATTATTTTACTCCTTTTCTACAAACGTTCTTATTTTTTAATGATATTGTTTTACTCCCATTCTATGAACGTTTTTGTTTTTTTAATATTTTTCTCTCATTCTATTAACGTTTTTATTTTTTTAATAATATTATTTTACTCCCATTGTATAAACGTTTTTGTGTTGTTTAATAATATTATTTTAAACTCCTGCTGCCTTGATTCAGTTCCATTTTGGTTCAGGTAGAAAGTAAAATGTGAACGGAGAAAAAAAAAATTCAAATTTCTCTATCTGGTAATAAGTGATAATTCGAAAATCATATTTTCATAAAAAAAAAAGAATAAACTGATAAATCCTACCTTCCCTCTTCTTCCAAGCTCCTCTGTTACATAGAGATGTCAGTGACCATGGTGGTTGCGACGCGCATTTGCAATATCGAATAGAGCATCGATCCTCGCCAGTTGTTATTGTATCCAATCGTTTCAGGATGAAGGAAAACTTTTTAGGATCTTTGACACCAAATGGACGAGTGACAAAAATAAACAAAAAGTTAAAGGAAGGTAAACTCTAGGATCTTTGGCACCAAATGGACGGCGTGACAAAAAGTTGAATGAAAAGAGAGAACATTTAGGGTAATTTATAACTTTTATGTCAAGCTTTTGGATAAGAGGTTATCGAGTTTATAGCTGTCTAATTTTAGTTCTTTGCATTTTAACAGCTGTCGCAAGTATTCTCGTTTGATTTCGGTAAGAGAGTTTTACCATTCGAAAATCAGTTTTTCCTTTTCCTTTGAATCGATGATATACATTCACAGTCACAATAAGCTAGCTTTTCCAGATGATTGCTACAAAAAACTTTTGGAATAACTGCAAATCATTTTTCTTTTTATTCCTTCTCTTCGGATTCGTAATGGAAGTCAGGTTGGAACTCTCTCTCTCTCTCTCTCTCTCTCTCTCTCTCTCTCTCTCTCTCTCTCTCTCTCTCTCTCTCTCTCTCATGATCATCACTTCTTTCACCCTTAATATTTTTTCTGCAAAGAGCTCACTTAATTTATCTGCTGCGACGATAATAGGCAGGTGTCTCGTCTGTTAATAGTAACGTAACCGTAATATAATCAACCGGTAATTTTAAATCCAAACTTCCTAATAAATTATTTGAACCGATAATGGCATTTGTCCCTGATAGTTGGTAGATAGTAATCATCAGTATCCTAATCCAATGAGGAGCTAAAAGAGGTAAATAAAGCTTCTCGTTTGTAAATAAGAAGGGATCCCTGAGATGGATTCCTTCTCCGAGGAACTTCCTGGAACGCAGGACGAGGATCCCTAGCAAGCCATGAACGTACCCTTCGGCTATGGACGAACTTTATGAGACTGACTATTCCCGTCTCCCGAAGGCTTTTTTGGGGTAGATTAGCAGCCTAGCTCCCGCTGCCGCAGTCCCCAGCCCACTTGAAGCCGCGTTGACAACGCCTGCTGAATGATGGCTTGTCATGCGTTCGGCAGTTCACGCAGCAACTAACAATGCGAGCGAGAGACAGATCAGAAAATGAAGCAATGAATACGTACGTATTCCTCGCGCGTCACAGGGGCTGCTGCTAACTCTCTCTCTCTCTCTCTCTCTCTCTCTCTCTCTCTCTCTCTCTCTCTCTCTCATTCTTTACTTAGTTACAACCTTGTCAGTCAGGAGGAGTCGAACTCATACTTGTCTCCTGTCATCTACAAGATCTTCCATAAGTATGACGTGCCGTCGGGACGTTGATGGCCGTGTTGGCTTATGGGGAGCAGAGTGGGTTCGGTTGTGGGGTGGTGGGGAGAATGGGAGGCAGGAGGAAGGATATATTAGTGAATGTCAATGGGATAGGTCTCTGGTGGTGTCTGGTTCCACAGTTGTTTGTAAAGGGGTATACAGTTTTGGCTCCACAGTCGTTTATACGAGGGTCCTATTTTGGTATATTGTGTTCAGTAATAAGGTAAGCGAGATGACAAATATATATGTATATACAGTACTTACACACACACACACACATATATATATATACACACACATCTAGAATCATTAACTTTCATTACTAATATACTCGTAAGCATTGGAATTGCGATATTTATCCCAGAAATGATACCACCTTGGAGGACAGATCAGTTGAGATAAGTGATTTCGAGTACTGGATTTTTTATGGTCTTTTGCATACCACACATCACCATCCAAGTATATTTACTTTTGTGTCTTTGGTGTGTATTACTGAAAGACGAAACTTTTCCAATTTCTTACAACTCCTTTGCTTAAAGGAACAACTTTGAAGGAAACGATGAATAACGACAGCTATTTGAGATATTAGCAGCACTGTAAGTGTATAGGTTGACATTATATTTACGAACAGTTCCAGTGTAAGTGTAAATGCTGCGTTTGTGTATACGTACTCATAGTCTTGTTGCTCTTGTCTGTACGATGTCGTTCTACCCAATAAGGAATTCTTTTTTTATATCATATTTTGATTTTAGACTGGCGAAAAAGTTGCAGAAATTCACTCTTGAGACGAAATACTCGATATTTAAAAAAAAAAATTATATTGTCCATATTTAACAAGGTCAAAGGGCCTCTCCCTTAACTTCGCCCATTCCAACTTCACTCTCCTTCCTATATATGGCTCTGGTGCCAGATGGAAAAACCAATCAATCAGCCTGCCTCGTCTTCGGAATTGACCGGAATAATCTAGCCCTCTCCCTCGGGTAGGCGCCTAATTTTATCTCGTGCTTCCTGGAAGTCGTGCACGCAGGCAGAATATACTCTTACGTGCGTTCCAGAAGTTAACCTAATATTATACTCGTGGGATATTGCTCCGTTACTCGTATCGGATGTTGGTATTTATCTCCGGTGCAACTGTCTCCTGACTTTTGTTTTTGTCACCTTAATGGTTGAAATCAGAATTTTGTCGCTTTGTCATTGTTGGCGGTGGAGTGTGTACAAAAAAATGGCATTCCGTGGTTACTGCGGGCTTTATTCGCTGCCGTAAGTTTTTGAAAGTTTGGCAACATTCAGAGTTTGAGTGTATATAAGAACGTGTTAATATTTTAAGTTAATTTAAGAGAGTATTAAAAGTTTGGTTTTATGCCGTAGTCATTTGATTTAGTGGTTTGATTCTGAGTTTGCACTGAAGTGTAAAAGCTTTATTTTTTTAGTAAAATAAAAAGCTGTTTTTATTAGAATATAAAATCTGTGTTTTTTAGTTAACTATAAAGGCTTTATTTTATTTAGTAAAATGTACAAGTTTGATATTGAAAGACTGGTTTCTCGTAAAATATCGAAAGCTCCGGTTTGTATTTAGATAATAAAAATTTGATTTAATGTAAGGATACATTGAAAGCCCGACCGTAAAAATGTCCAGCACAGACTGCTACGATGTCGATGCACATAATCATAGTCGAAGTAGCCGAGATATGATCGCATTCGGCAGCGCAGAATGGCGCGGTCGGTCGACTCCGTTTCCAGGAACATGAATAATGACTTGGACAAGGATCGCCGGCGAAGGACACCGCGAGTTGCCACGGTTAGCTTTAGCCGACGAAGAAAAAGCCAAGTGGTGGCCACGAAGTCGGCAGGGTTCTCGTTGCCACATTAGGTGAAAACCCTATTTTAACTTTGGCACGCCTAACGGCCTGTGCGGCTTTCCAGTCTCGGCAGTTGGTGACAGAAGCGGTGGTGGTTTCTGCAAGGTGAAAAGATCGATTTCCGTCGTCGGCGTCAGGAAGAGACCGCAGGATAGGTCATGGAAGATGTCAATAAATTGGCAAGGAGAATTTGAGTAAAAGCCGTGGCGCAGCCAACTGCCTGCCTATTGTCTTCGTGTTTCCAGGTCTCGGCGTTGCTACTTCCTCCTCCTCCCTTCCAGGTCAGAACACACGGGAGAAATTGCCCGATTTCACCTCCCGTGCGCGGGAGACCCTTCGGAGGAGATGCAGAACCGAAAACTTCCGCTCTGCCCGGCCTATAGACGTCTGGACCTGATTTAGAACGAGAACTGCCAGATCCACAACAAATTCAAATCCGCGAGGACAACAGACGCCCGCAGTAGAAGCAGATCCTGGAACTCCTAAACCTCTGGAAGAGAAAACGGCTGTCACCGGCCCTGAGACTTGCATTTTTTGAACGGACTTGAAACCTTTGTACTGAGCTCATCTGATAGCAAAGAAGCCTCTGAAAACGCCCAAAGCATCCGACTGTCTACTGGAGGTGGGTCTCGCAAAGGGCTTTTTTTTTTTGTTGTTGTTTGCATTTTATCGCCCATCACGTGACATATACTTGCCAAAGGTCTAGGAGAGGTTGAAGTGGCGGAGAAGGGGTTATTGTTAGGGGATCTGAAAGGGTGAATTATAAATGGGGTCCAGCATGCATGCAATCCTTTATTCGTCGTAGTAGGTTCGTTGATACCAACTTAAAGCTGTTGACAGTTGGTTGGAATGGTATATGTGGGGATGAGTTAAAGTTTATGTTAATTTCCTCTGTAGAATGAAACGTGTGTTAGCAGTGGAAACAAAGACCTTGTTCCTTTCTGTTATTGGGCATTAAACAGTAATGGACGCTCCCCCTTGTGGACAGCAATGCATAATGCTTTTCACACGTCGAAGTTGAGGATATCGTATTTTTACTAATGATTTCGCAGGACAGAGTTGTCAAAGAAGGCCTCGCTATGTAAACAGGAAATTAGATATGTTCATTTTGATACAGTGTCCGGTTTACGAATCATGTCTTGGAAATATTTTGCCCTTTCAAGAATACACATTCAACAGGGAAGAATGTAAGATGAGCCTGAAGGTTTGGCTAACCTTGGATGTAAAATTTCGAGGAACCAAAAGGTACCTGTTTCGTGTATATCGTTCGGAAGGTTCATTTTACCCTAGAAATTATTTGAAAATGTTTTAATCTCTCTCTCTCTCTCTCTCTCTCTCTCTCTCTCTCTCTCAATGTTTGTTTTCGTTTCCTAATCTGAAGTGGAGTTCTTTTAGCTCATGCAGAAAAAAAAATCTCATTCTTTTCCAAATCCTATTGTCCGAGCAGTATGTCACCTTGCCTTCTTCTCTCATACCTGCAAGGACAATCAAAAGCTCCAATCGGCAGCTGTCGCCTGTCAGTGCAGTCATTGCAGATAGCATTGTCCCTCGTATTGCCGGATATAGTCGATAGTATTGTTCCGCCTTCAGAAGCAAGGTAGCTTTGCTCTTCATAACGCCGATGATCGGCCCTATCGGGTCTCGCTACCGCTTTTTATAGGTGTTATGCACCAACGTTGATTGTGGTAATAGTCTCTCAACGCACTGATAAGTGCATCCCCAACCCTTGTATAATCGCGGAGGAAGGGGTTTCCTCCCGCTCTCCGAGGTGGCTGCCTCTTGCGGCTGTTCATTAATCTCTGCGGGGTGAATCACGGATGCTCTGAGACTCTTGCGGCTCTTGGCGAATGGTTTGCTGGCCATTTTGCGTTTCATTTGTTGAAAGGCTGTTTTAGAAAAGGGAGGCTGATCAGAGATAAAGGCCAGTGCCTCGGGTGGATTGCAGAAGCTGAAACTCTCTTCTCTGGCTTGTGTTCCTGTCTGGGAAAGGAAAATCGAGGTGCTGTTTTTGCTGTTGTTCTTGAGGAAGTCTCTCTCTCTCTCTCTCTCTCTCTCTCTCTCTCTCTTGATCTCTCTCTCTCTCTCTCTCACCTGATATAAAGATAAAGGTTGATATTTCTGGTGGATTGGGGAAATGTTGTGATTGTATAGGGAGGAATAACAGTAAGGCTCTCTCTCTCTCTCTCTCTCTCTCTCTCTCTCTCTCTCTCTCTCTCTCTCTCTCTCTCTCTCTCTCTCTGCTGATATAAAGATAAAGGTTGCTATCTCTGGTGGATTGGAGATATGTTGACGTTTGTTGTTGCAGGTGTAAGTGTATAGGGATGAACAACAGTAAGGCTCTCTCTCTCTCTCTCTCTACTCTCAATCTGATATAAAGATAAAGGTTGATATTTGTGTTGGATTTGGGGAAATGTCGACATTTGTTCTTTTGGGTGTAAGTGTATAGGAGGAACAACAGTAAGGCTCTCTCTCTCTCTCTCTCTCTCTCTTTCATCTGATATAAAGATAAAGGTTGCTATTTCTGGTGGATTGGGGATATGTTGACATTTGTTCTCGCAGATGTAAGTGTATAGGGATGAACAACAGTAAGGCTCTCTCTCTCTCTCTCTCTCTCTCTCTCTCTCTCTCTCTCTCTAATCTGATATAAAGGTAAAGGTTAATATTTCTGTTGGATTTGGGGAAATGTCGACATTTGTTCTTGCAGGTGTAAGTGTATAGGAAGGAACAACAGCTAAATTTTGTTTAGGTGTTGTTTAGTTTTGGATGTGTTTTAGAAATTTCGAAAGGATTAGAAACAAAAATTGGCACTTCCCACATATCAGAGAGACTAAGACTTGTTTCTAGCTCCTGTTGCCATTTTATTAAAGAAAGTAATTAATCTCTCTCTCTCTCTCTCTCTCTCTCTCTCTCTCTCTCACCAGAAGTTGTAAACAGGAATTGTGTGGAAGAGTTTAAAAGAAAGCTAGCTAAAATAATTAGAACACTGTGAATGAACAGTAAAACCTGCTCCTAGAGATAAGTGAGCACATGATGTCTCCTTGGGTGGACTAACAAGTCTTTGAGACATCCTGATCCTTGTAACTCCTTGTAACTCTATTTCTGGAGTAGAGGAGTGAGGAGTTCTCTTATCTGACGTATCAGCCAATCAGGAATTGTGTTTTAGACTAATAACCTTGTTTTCCGTTCATATGTTACTGTAATTAACACTGTTTGGCATAACGGGAATGCATTAGAGAAACGGCCACCCTTTTATATTAGCAGTTAAATAGATTTATCCTTCTCTTTTGAAGTTTGAAACATTAAATTCATCAACAACAAACGAAAGATTAATTTTCTTTGAATTATTATGCTTTTGTATGATTGAAATGAAATTAACTAGGCCGGTATTTGTCGGTAGACTTTAGTTCCTGCAAAATTTTTCTCCTTGACAGATAACAAAGGTCTAAATTACATTCATCCTCGAAACAAAAATTCTGTTTGATCAAAGTTGATGGAACGTGACGGTGAAGGGTATCAAAATTTATGGGGAGGGCACAGAGATGATATCATATCTAAGATTTATTTGTAGTCATTTTGAGATAAGAGGCCCCATCATTTGTCACTGGAGAGGTTATCACTAGTCGTACGATCGGTCAGATATATTAATCGTCCTTTTTTTTTTTTTTTTTTTTTTTTTTTTGACTAGAATTGCGTGTAAGAAAGCAGTGGATTCTGTGGGGTTTCTTAGTGAAAATTATTCACACCCATATGTAAGGAGATGAAATTAGGATTTTTCCCTAGAAGGGAGATGCAACAAAAGGACAAAAATATAGAATAAGTAAATTAGTTTCAGTACCAATAAAATTCGAAGTATAAACATGTCAAATAAGCACAAGGAAACGTTAGACTTCATCAGGTTCATCAGGTTGCAGCTTTTGCCTTCACCCGAGTTTCTGTTGCAACTCCGACTATCTTTGCATCGCCGGTTCCGAACACCATGGAATTTAGCAAGGAGGTACAATGGAAGCAAGGTCCTTCGTAGATAACGTAGTCTAGTGATTATGGCACTTGCCTCACGAGGGAAAGGGGCGCTGGTATCATTTCCTGCCGAAGACCAAGAGATATGGAAACGGTTTGTTGAAATCCAGTGAGCCTGTGTTGATTGCCAGGATGGAGATGGGCATAGGGTTAGCACCTTGATTTCAAAATATGTACACTTACACAGAAGGCTCATCAGCAACGCTTCGACAGCCCTACACAGATAATGTCATCCCTATTTTGCATGCAGTGTACACAGACATGGAGGCTGAATGCCAGAAACCGCCAAATGTAAATACCCAGGACAAAAATGTTTTTTTGTCTGCCTGAGGAAAATTCTTCTGCCAGTCTTTTCTGCCTGAGGAAAATTCTTCTGCCTGTCTTTGTCTACCTGAGGAAAATTCTTCTGCTTGTCTTTGTCTGCCTGAGGAAAATTCTTCTGCCTGTCTTTGTCTACCTGAGGAAAATTCTTCTGCCTGTCTTTGTCTGCCTGAGGAAAATTCTTCTGCCTGTCTTTGTCTGCCCGAGGAAAATTCTTCTGCCTGTCTTTGTCTGCCTGAGGAAAATTCTTCTGCCTGTCGTGAACTAATTTTATATGAGGGTGCTCACGATGGTGTTGCAAGTGTCTGTTTATATGACCGTCATGAGCGAGAGAGAGAGAGAGAGAGAGAGAGAGAGAGAGAGAGAGAGAGAGAGAGAGAGAGAGACTGGCTGGAACGCGGTCACCCTTGGAAGGACAGCTGATAAGCTAAGATGTTTTGTGTCGTCATTACGTATCACATTCTCCCCTATTTATCGTTGTTTTTATTTGGATGCGTGCTACTAAAATCTTTAGGTGCCACGTTTCCATTTTAAATCCTTCCTCTTTCTCTCTCTCTCTCTCTCTCTCTCTCTCTCTCAACAAGTCAGTATCAAAAAGTTTCGATTCTCTTTGTACAAGAACCTACGTTACTATACTTACTTATTGTTTTTTTTTTTTTTTACTGATTTCTGTAAGGGAATGAAAACGGCGTGAGATTGAAAAGATTGATCAAGAGTGATTTCGTTTTATTCATAAAAATCTGAGTTAAATGCAGCATTGAACAAATGAATGACGAGGTTTCAACTCTCCCGTAGTTGGGTAATGCCGTCAGTGCACCTCATGCGGTGCACTGTGGGCATTACTTAAGGTTCTTTACCGTACATTCTTTCATATTCTCTTTCTTCCATCCTACCCTCCACCCTCTCCTAACAATTGATTCATAGCTCAACTGCTTTGAGGTTTTCCTCCTGTTCCGCCTTTCAAACCTTTTACTGTCAATTTCCGTTTCAGCGCTGAAAGACCTCATTGGTCCCAGTGCTTGGCCTTTGTCCTAAATTCTATATTCAGTTCAATTCAATTCGAGGTGTCAACTCCATCTCGGCGTTTCTCATTGATGATTTGTTTTTATGAAGTAGCAAAGGAAAATCACTTGGCGGTTTAAGACAAGGAAGGTCAGAGCAACCCATGACATGTCACGTGGTAGGTTTTTCAAGTGAGACTAGGTAACAGTCCCATTAGGTAGTAGCGATCATTGTTGTTATCGTGAGGAAATCAGTGTCAGGTAACACATACGTACATAAGTACAGACATACCAAACACACACACACACTATATATATATATATGTGTGTGTGTGTGTATATTATATCTGTTGTATGTATGTTTGTATTAAGAACATAAGAATACCTGGCGTGAAAATTTAAAGGCGATTCCAAAGTCATCTTCATGATACTGAAGATGACTATAATAGAAGTCGAAAGTCTTGTACTCCTCTAAATTAAATTATATATATATATATATATATATATATATATATATATATATATATATATATATATATATATATATATATTATATGTGTGTGTGTGTGTGTGTGTGTGTGTGTGTGTTTTTCTTTGCCTCTGTGTGTGCGTACATAGCTGAAAAAAGAAAAGGGTAAAACGTTTGGGGGGGGGTCTTTTTTGCATGTGAAAAAAAGGGGACATTTATATGATCATATGAGTGTGGATGCGGTGTGTGTGTGTGTTTTCCACGCGCTGCAGCCACTGTTTGACCTTCATACTCAAGGGATATATCTGCGCAAAAGCCAAGAAAGCTTCGGAGATTGGAAAAGAAAATAGCAATCTTGCGTCACATTTGTCGTATTTTCTCGGACGAAAAATGCCACCCTGCAATTACGCTCGTTTGTGGGCTTGAAGTTTCGTGAAAGTCATTTTGCCATGAATCGAGATTCTCTCTCTCGCTCACTCCCTCCCTCTCTTTGATCGCTTTCAAGAAGAGTGACTTGCCGTATTGTTGGGTAATGGAAAGATTCTTTTTTTTTCATGAAATTGCGAAGTTTTTTCTGTCTTCAAACATACATGCATAATGCATACACACATATGTATGTGTGTATGTATGTATGTATGTATGTTTGAAGACAGAAAACCTCACAATTTCATGAAAAATATATATATATGTATGCATATATATATATATATATATATATATATATATATATATATATATATATATATATATATATATATATATATATATATATATATATATATACACATATATATATGTACATACAGTACCTATATATATAATTTAATGTCGTGAACAATATTCATTTTTTTACATTGGGTGAGAATCAGTACCATTTTAGCCTCTCTCTCTCTCTCTCTCTCTCTCTCTCTCTCTCTCTCTCTCTCTCTCTCTCTCTCTCTCTCTCTCTCTCTCTCAATGGAGCCTGGTTACTATATGAGTTAGGTGACCACCCAGGATTGATTGACGCTGGTGGCATATAGGCTCCTTTGCCCAACACTGAAACTTGCTTCAGACTTAGGAGTCGGATGCGAACAGCTGCTGGTCACAATGAGAGCCAAAGCCCATAATGATTTTGGGAAAAATCGAAAATGCCCAAAATAAGAGGTCACATCAGGTCAAGGCAGAAATAGCTAAAAGACTATTTTGCTGTTTAAGGCGTTTTGGGTCACTTTGCCCTCGATTTTTATCGTGTCGTCCAAATGACTTCAGTGCCAATTTCGCTATTGTGGGAGCTGGGTCATCTCAGGTGATACTTGGTCAGTTCTCTTAAGCATTGACCTTCTTGATTCATTTAACATCTGACCGTTGGGTACTATTCTGTTCATTTGACAGTCTGTTCATTTCTGGAAAATTGCTGCAAGATTGTGGTCCTTAGGCCCGGTGCATGAAAAAGTATTTTCATTCAGAATAATTATAATGAAAAGCAACATCTTTCACCCTCCACAGCAGTAAAGCTGTAGCAGAGGGAGTAAAATCATTACACAGATGTCTTCTGATAGGCCGTTGATTGAGTGATTAGCTTCTGTAACCTGGTTTCTCAGCTGTGGCGTCAGTATCGACAATTTTGGTGAAGGAATGTAAACAAACAAAAACTGTTATTCGCGTCATTCTGACCGTCAGATTATGTCAGTATCGACCTGATTGACGAAGGAATGTAAACGCAAAAATACAACCAGGGTATGCGTCATTCTGACGATCACAAGCAAAAAATAAAAAACGGGAAGATCATAAAAAAAAATAAAAATAAATCCTGAGGGTCAGAAAGAAAGGAGGAAATTGCGTATACCAGGAACTGCCTGATGAGGGGAATTCACGGAGTTATTTTTAGCAATGGTCCTCTGTGCTCGCGTGTGACTTGCAGCTCTGCTGATGGCTTGCGAAAGCGCTGTTTTGCCTGCGTCATGCTGGCGCGCCCGAGCGCATAATTACGGTTACAAGCGTTTTTTTTTAAGAGGTATTGTTATTGGTATTATTGTTACCACCACTGGCTTGACTTGTATCAATTCTCACTGGTATTATTATTATTATTATTATTATTATTATTATTATTATTATTATTATTATTATTATTATTATTATTATTATTATTACTTGTATTATTATTATTGTTATACAAAGCTGTATCGTTTTATCATTATTCAAAAAATTATCATAAAAGTATGATTTTAATTGTCAGGAGACCCTCTTTTAGTGCTTTCATGTTAAAAGGAATCGCCGAATTAAGTGTGTTCAGTTTAACTTTTTTTTCAGCGCATTAAATTAAAAATTTTTTCCTTTGCATTTGAATTGGGTAGTTACAACTTTATGCTGAGTTTTCTATTATAGTATTGCTATTTGTTTTTAATTGTTCTTTTCACTTAGTCTGTTTTCCCAATTCGGTCGCTATGTAAAAGTTTTTCCTTTCCTTACCTTGGAATTACAATACACTTTTTCTTTATTTGAGAAGTCTTGAAATGCATTAAACGCCAGGTTTAATTTAGATGAAACAGAGAAGTCTGGACATATTGTAAGGGTTAAGTTCAAATTAAGATGAAACTGAGAATTCTTAATATAAGTTGAGGGCTCATGTTTTTCTTTAGATACAACAGGGAAATCTGAATATTAACTGAGGACCAAGGTTGTATTTCGATGAAATTGAGAAGTCTGAAAGTCAATTGAAAACCAGGTTTTTTTTTTATCCAGGTGAAATATAAAATCCTGGACATTAGATAAAAACCAAGTTTTGCTGACATTAAATTGAGAAATCTGGACATGACCTGAGGGATCTGTTCTATCAAGATGAAATGAGGAAAGTGGACTTGAATTGAATATATGATCTGTTTCGGGATAGAATAAAGAAGTTTAGACATAAATTGAAGTCTTCAGTTTCTTTTGGATGAAATGAAAAAAAAAAGTCTGGATTTTGAATTTAAGGTTTGCTGAGATGAAATTATATTTCATTTAGCTCTGAAACGGGAAATGGAATGAGAACCACCTCCCTAAATAAAACCTCACGTACAGTAAAAACCCCCATACAGTAAAACCTCCCATACAATAAAAACCTCCCTTACAAGAAAAACCTCCTGTACAGGAACACCTCCCACACAATAAAACCTCCCATACAAGCCACGACAGGTCCCTTGTCAGCTTGACAATCATCCCATGGGTGAAATACCGGTGGCATTTGAATAGCCTCTTGACCTTCTATAGAAATTATGAACTCCATGTTAAAACTGGCGTCACAGTACCAAAGGGTAACGACACCGAAGGTTCCTGCTATATTATGTTAATAAAATGTAAATTAGCAAGTACCTCTTGAAATTAGAGAAATGGAATTTACATACAACTTTCCACGTTGTAAAAGTATTAATATAAAAATATGGAGCACCTGGCCAAGGCATGACGCGAACCCAATCATCTAATTCAATGGTATAACTATGCTGAGGTGTATTGTAACTTTTAGTAACACCTGGAACTGCCGCGTGTGTATATAACTTATGGCTGAAATTTTGAAATCAATGCAGTTCTCAGCTCATCTCGAAAATGTTGACCCAAAGATTGACGTCATTAATATCTTGGCTAAATTATTTTTTCATTGATTCCTTCGTATTTATCTTTGTCACAAATAATGCCTTCATGATTTTCTTTTATTGGATGGAGGAAAACAGCTTTAATTGACTAATTATACACAGTAATCAAACGCCTGTACCCCCAGCTAAGTCTCCCTCGTCTCATAACACTCACACACTCCTCGCATCCACTAAGAATATTCCGGAACAAACCGGAATTCAACAGAAGAGAAAAATTTCTCGCCGCTACTGGTTTCCCCAGAGAAAGCTAGAATTCTACGGAAGCAGCTACGATGTTCTGGGAGGTTCGAGAGCTTTCCCAGAAGAAACAGGGAGGTTAGGAGATATCATGCAGATAGATACGTATGTGTCCTTTCGCGTACATGAACACGTGTGTGTACTCATGCAGATGAACACACACACGTGTATTATTTGTTGGGAAAATCATATATGTAGAGTATCTGTTGCTAGAGAGAGAGAGGGAGAGCACGTGTATGATTTGTTGGGTAAATCATATAAGTAGAGTACCTATTGATAGAGAGAGAGAGAGAGAGGTGGGGGAGAGTGAGAGAGAGAGAGAGAGAATTGTATAGAAGGAAAAACCAAGTCTTGAACGATGGTGTATTTTTCATTGGTATCTCTTTTAATGTCAGTAATTTAGAGGGACCGTGTTTCAGGCAATGCCTAATTCCGCAGGATTTGAGAATTTAGTCAGTAACTATTTTAGTCAGTGCGTTTTTGCTAACAGGAATGATTCTTGGTTCTAACACGTTTTTCAGATTACAAACAAGTGGATCCGAAGCAAAGATGAAGCAAGCTGGGTATCTGTTATAGCTCCGGAACAGGGTATAGGATTTCTGGTATCCGGCAGTGAATCCATAATTGACTGTTTGAGGGTATTTATTGATATCTTTGGAGTCGTGAGAGTAATGGCTGTGGAGCAAGACTGTAGAAACCTTTGTATCGTTAACGTTTCCAAAAATAGTGTTATTTTAGTTATGAGTATTAAAAATGCTTTTGGGAACTGGAATGTAGCCGTCTGGCCTCGAGGGGATGCCATCAGAACAATCTTAGAAGGTTCTTGACGTAATTTATGGCTCTGGAACGAGAGAGTCTTATCTCCTGCTTAGGGCTCTCTGGTGAGTAATAGCTCTGTGGCATAACAATAGGCCTCCTATAGGCTTAGACAAGAGCCCTTAACTAGGCGTTGGACTCACGAATGTCAGGTAATGGGCAAGGTGGGAGGAACTAAAGGCAGGAGGGGGCGTGTCTTAATGTCCTCAGTGGTTTTGTACGGCTGAGTGCACAGGTCGTTTAGGACGAAGTAAGGACGAAGACGAGGACGTGGGGAAAGTCCTAAAAGAGAGAGGGAGAGGTGGGGTGAGGGGGGGGTGTGGGAAATAAAAGCGTAATGTTGACAAGTAGTAAATGAGTGGTTCCACCTCTATGTAGATGAAGCTTACCTCTGAAGTATTCCTATATTTAAATCAGCATATGGTTTTACATATTTTCACGGAGCACGTCCATCACTCTATGTGAAAATATACTCGCTTCCCCAATTTGTGACCTTTCATATTCGCTCCAGTTTGGTATTGAGCCTCTGGCGAAATGAAAATCATTGTATTACGGCAGGAATTCACGAGGATTTTTGTTCTGGGGAATTGAGACACTGGGAATTCTAGTGAACTTGTAAGGAATTTCGAAGGAGAGAGAGAGAGAGAGAGAATTATTTCGTTGTTTTTCTGATCCTCATTGCTTCCATATTTCTTCGCCCTTTTCATCAGGCAACATAAACAGGTTTTGTTTGCACCTCTGGCAATCCTGTCTTTGCAAGGACAAGCAAATTTGGACGTACAAATAACAGAAGAATTCCATTCTATCATTTTCTTAGAATGCCAGTGACTGAAAAGTCCAAGAAAGCGACGTGGATAACTATTTACCCGTGCATTGAAATCCCCAATGTGGACTAGCATACTTTACAGTAGTCGGGATCTCCTGTGACGTTTTATTCATTCTTATCAACACCTCTGCTTGATTCCTTTTCTTGTTATGATTTATAATACATCGTCCTTTTCTAGTTATGAGTTATAATACATCGTTCGTTCTTAAGGACTGTGATTTGTATGGACTTCGGAGTTCTTCATATCCTGAATTACGATGGATTAAAACAATATTTGCAACACTTGTATTTTTTTAAATGACTGTTGCTTATTTCGCGTTCCATCTGCAAGACACTGCCTTTTGATAGCGCATTATTTTTCATTGCCTGGTCCAGATATTTCACGTTTTTTATTCGGCTTTTCTGTCTATTTTCCATTATGATTTCTGGAAAGTGATGAACAGATTTTGTTATGAAATTAAGTGAAATTACTTATTTTGTCCATCAAAAGAACTAATGCGATTTTGGTGTGAATTTGAGCCTCATTTTGATTTTATGATTGCAATTGCTTATTTTACGTTATTTTAAAGAAACTCTGCAGCTTCTTGCTGCTTGTAAAATAAGAACAAAATGACGCAGATTATAGAGGTGGCGCTGCTAATAGCGTCAGATTATTCAAGAGTTAAACGTAAATGGCAGAGTATTTTGGTCACTGCCTATTAAGACGCTAAGGAAGTTGCCACAATAGAATTCCTTTATTTTAAAGAAGGAAAACAAAGTAAAAATGGGTTTAGAAACTAACAAAACAAACTCATATTGAACAGAATGTTATTGTAAATTTAAGTACAAAACCAACAATATTAGCCTGAAAATCCATTACCCTGTTAGTTGTGAGGAATGAATATTTTTGTCTACAACCTAAAATACGAAACAAACCTAAGGAATATCGAAGTTGATGTTTATCTGAGACATTTATAGGAAAGCCAGCGAGAGAGAGAGAGAGAGAGAGAGAGAGAGAGAGAGAGAGAGAGAGAGAGAGAGAGAATGGCCTCTTAGAATTATTTTGTCGTTTTTCTGATCCTCAGTGCTTCCATATTTCTTCGCCTGTTTCATCAAGCAAAATGAATAGGTTCTGTTGGCTCTTCTGGTAATCCCGTCTTTGCATGGGCAAGCAAATTTGGACGAACAAGTGGCAAAAGAGTTCCATTCTATGATTTTTTAGAATGCCATCGAGTAAAAATTCCAGGAAAGCTACTTGGATAATTATTTACCAATGCATTGAAATTCCCACGTTGGACTAGCATAGCATACAGTAGTCTGGACTTCCTGTGGTATTTTATTCATGCCGATCCATAGTTCCGCATGGTTTTTTCTTATATTATGATTCATACAACCCTCGTTTTGAAGGTTTATGAATCGTATGAACTTTTTAGGTCTTCACATTTTGAATTACAAAGGATTAAAAGTTTTTGCAACGCGCGTATTTTCGAAAATTTGTTGCCCATTTCGCGTTCCTTCTCAACCAAAAGGCTCTGTCTTCTAATGATCCATCCGTCTGCAGTAAATTTTATTATTATTTCTTATTGACTCTTCCAGATTATTCAAGTTTTCCTATTTAGTGCACCTGTCAATCTCATTAGGATAC